>NC_041399.2:187949742-188255992 GCF_900747795.2 Erpetoichthys calabaricus
TCTTTCTTCTTCGTTTAATGGTCGACGTTTCATTTCTACCCTATTCATTTCATTTCTACCCAATTCATTTCTACCGTATTGACCTTATACACTTTATATGCACTGAGAGCCCTGGAGCTGTGTGTGCTGCATGACTGCCTTTACACTACTGATTTGTTTTTTTTGATATTGCTTGTAAGTAGGATGTGTCTTGCAAGACTCTCGTTCTGTGTTCCCATGAGACGCACCGTGGCAGGTCTCTTTCGTCTCGCAGGTCTTTAAATTATCTTCCGAGAAGATCACGTACCGTAGACTATCAGGACAGGGGACAGGATTTCTTTTTAAAATAGAGAGATAATAATTTCTTGCTTATGATTAAATCTTGCAAGTACGATGCTATTGTTATTTCCGACCATGCACCTCCGATCTTGGAGCTAAAGTCACTATGCCCCACACACTCACCTCGTAGATGGCGTCTTAACCCACTACTATTAGCAGACGAGAACTGTACAGAATTTATATCCAAACAAATCAGTTTCTTCCTTGAGACAAATACATCCTCAGAGGTTTCTACAGGAATACTCTGGGAAACTCTAAAGGCCTTCTTAAGAGGACAGATTATTTCACATCTTTCCCACAGGAATAAATTAGAAACCAAGAAAGTATCAGAACTAAAAAGCAAAATTACTAGAATAGGTGAAGAACATGCCAGGCTTCCAAGCGAGGCTCTACATAGGAAAAGGCAGGCTATGCATTCAGAACTCAACCTCCTGACAACTAAAGAAACTGAACAACTAATTTATAAATCCAGACATCATTACTATGAACACGGAGAGAAGGCTAATAAGCTTTTAGCTCAACAAATCCACAAGCAAGAAGTTTGCAATGCAATCCCAGTAATCACCAACACGAAAGGAGACGAAATCATTGACCATAAAAATATAATGAACACATTTAGAGACTACTATAAATCCTTATATTCTACTGAGTTTAAAGAAGACAACACACAATCTAATGCATTTCTGCATACATTAGAGCTACCACAAATAGATACTTTTAGTGCGGAGGAACTGGATAAACCTCTGGCGCTATCAGAATTACTAGATGCTATAAAGTCACTTCAAGGTGGGAAAGCAGCAGGCCCTGATGGCTGCCCTGCAGAATTTTATAAGAAATTCTCCGCTCAGCTAGCTCCCCTCCTATAAGCAACATTTACAGAAACTAGAAACAATCAAATTCTACCTCAAACTTTTCACAAAGCATTAATCACCGTCTTTCCTAAACAAAATAAGGACTTATTACAATGTGCAGCATATAGACCAATTTCACTTCTGAATAATGATGTTAAGATACTCTCAATAATCATAGCTAGAAGGATGGAGAAAGTGTTTCCTTCGGTAATATCACAAGATCAAACTGGATTTATCAAGGGTCGACACTTATCCTCCAATCTTTGACGCCTGTTTAATGCAATATACTCACCAACAAAGTCAAACACCCCAGAAATATTATTATCATTGGATGCAGAAAAAGCATTTGACATGATTGAATGGAAATACCTTTTCACTATATTAGAGAAATTAGGGTTTGGCCCGAACATTTTTACATGGATCAAACTATTGTATATCAATCCAGAAGCTTCAGTTTGTATTAACAATATTTGTTCAGACTACTTTAAACTAGAACATGGTACCAGACAAGGATGCTCCTTGTCACCACTATTTGCAATCACCATTGAACCACTGGCGGTTCACTGTCAAAATGCTGATCAGATAAATGGGATTATCAGAGAAGGACTGGAACAGAAAATTTCCCTATATGCAGATGATATGGTACTGTATATATCAGACCCACAAAATTCTGTGCCTGCAGTCTTAACAGCACTTACAGAATTTCAAAAGATCTCTGGTCTCAGAATTAATCTGAATAAAAGTGTACTCTTTCCAGTGAATTCTCAAGCACACAATATCATATTGGACACCTTTCCTTTTATTATTGCAGATCAGTTTAAATACCTAGGGGTAAACATCACAAGTAAACACAAAGCTCTTTATCAACAAAATTTCACCGTTTGTATGGAAAAAATTAAGCAAGACTTGCATAGATGGTCAACCCTTTTTCTCACTCTAGCTGGAAGAATTAACGTTGTTAAGATGAATATTCTTCCTAAGCTTCTTTTTTATTTCAAAACATTCCAATATACATCAATAAATCATTTTTTAAGCAATTAGATTCAACAATAACATAATTTATTTGGAACTCAAACATCCACGTATCCAAAGAGCGACCCTACAAAGACCTAAGGCAGAAGGTGGCATGGCTCTACCTAACTTTCAGTTTTATTACTAGGCAGCAAACATACAAGCTATAAAAACCTGGACACAAATAGATGAACATACACAGGCCTGGTCCGCAATAGAAGTAAAATCCTGCAGTACTTCTTTATATTCCCTGCTCTGTGCCCCAATAAATGCAAGATATCGGCAATATACTAATAACCCAATTGTGCTTCACTCACTCAGAATATGGAACCAATGTAGAAAGCATTTTAAGATGGAGAAGCTTTTATCTGTGGCCCCTCTGCAAGAGAACCACCTCTTTCAACCCTCGCAAACATATACAGTTTTTAATATCTGGAAAAAAATTGGGATTAAATTGCTCAGAGATCTTTATATAGACAACATCTTTGCATCCTACAAACAATTACATTCCAAATTTAACTTTCCAGCTACACATTTCTTTCACTATCTTCAAATTAAGAACTTTGTTAAACAGAACCTGCCCGATTTTCCTCATCTTGCACCCTCGTCCATGCTGGAAAAAATATTGCTCAACTTCAAGGACTTAGATACCATCTCTGCAATACATAAAATTATTTTACAGTCCTTCCCTTTCAAAGATCTGAGAGGACAATGGGAAAAAGATCTCTTAATCAATATATCAGAAAGGGAGTGGAAAGTAGCAATGCAGAGAATTCACTTGAGCTCCATATGCGCAAAGCATGCAATTATTCAACTCAAAATTATATATCAAGCACATCTGTCTCACCTAAAACTGTCCAAAATGTTTCTAGGGCAAGGTCCAACCAGCGAACGCTGCAATTAACTCCTAGCCTCACTGAGTCACATATTTTGGGCCTATGCCAAATTAACATCATTTTTGGACCAAAATTTTTAAGTGCCTTTCAGACAGCCTTGGTGTCACAATCCCTCCTAACCCATTAACAGCTGTGTTTGGTGTTCTTCCAGATGGGTATAAATTGGAGAAGAACAAACAAATGGTGATTGCATTCACTACACTTTCGGCACGCAGACTTATTTTGCTAAACTGGAAGAATCCTAACTCTCCTCTTTTAAGTCAGTGGGTAACCGATGTTTTATACTATTTGAAATTGGAAAAAATCAAATATTCAGTTAGAGGATCTGTACAAATTTTTTTTAAAATCTGGCAGGATATAATCAATAAAATTTTAGAATAAGCTCTTAAAGCACAGAGGAAGTAATTATCTCTGCATTTCTTTTTCCTCTCCATTCATCTCTACTGGCCTATTAAACTCATCAATTTAAGTTTTATCCCATTGGCCATGCTCTCTCCCTCTCAGGGGTGGGGATTGACTTGTTTTTCAATCCTTTTCTTTGTAAAAATTGATCAATTTGTATGAATGATTACAATAAAAAGAAAAAAAAAGAAAACCTGAGGGACAGAGCCTTTTTTGCAGTGATTTTGGCCTATATTGACTACAAACGTTTTAGATTTTTCCCCAGATCAGTGTGTCTTAAAGCTTGGATTCAAAAGTTTGCAATTACCCAAAAATGTTTATGTTGACAGAAATTGACACTTGTAAATTTGTTTCATTTCACAAAGTTCTCCGCAGACGTGTTGTCTCATTTGAGAATTATGTCTGGCCCCACAAGGCTGCCCATAGGGAAAAACTCCAAATTCACCACAAAAAAACTTGCTTGGGCAATTTTAGCCAAATTGTTTAAAGGAAAGTTCCCTATAGAAAAGTAACCAAAGTTAGGAAGACAAGCACTCAGCAATTACACTGGGAACGACATGGTATCAATTCAAGTCATTAAGAGGGATGGATTCAGACTACTTCAGAATATCTTAGCACAAGTGAACATGTATCCTGCAACTTCTTAAACCAGAGTCAGATGACAGACTTGTGTTTCTTGCACACATCCTGTGAGGGACATGTGAATTATCACTTGCAGTATGATTTTCTTGGTAAAAATCACTGCAAAGGTCTCAGTTGGGGTACAACACAGCTATTGGATACAGTCTGAATATTTATCTATCCAGATTAAAATAGAACTTAGTAGTAAGTGTGGTTAATTATTATTAGTGCTGTGAAAATAACAACAGCCAACCTGAAGAGTTGGGGTACCACCAGAGGTGTAAAATAAAGAAGACTACTTAATTACTGTACTTTTTTCAGTTATATTTACTTTAGTAAATTTCATTATGGGCTACTTTAACTTTTACCGCACTGGATTTTTAGGTAAATAACTTACTTTTGACATCTTCCAGCAAGTTCTCTTTACTCGTTACACAGGCCAAATGATAAAAGAGACCAATCGGGTGTGTTGTCAACATAGGTTATAGTTCAGTATTGCTTAGACACAGTCAATAGAATACCATATATCATCCACCTTAATAAAAGCACCAGTGTCTGTGTGTCTGCGTATCTGTGTGTCCGTCCGTTTGCTCTGTCTCTTTCGATCCAACAGATGGCACATCACAAACATCTATAGTTATTAATTGCATTTCATGTGTCATTCCGTGCATCACAAACATTAACAATGCTTTTATGAATCCCATACCAAATGGCATTAAACAGAAACATATGCATTGCATTTTTCATTCCAACAGATGGTACATCACAAACATTTGTAGAAATGCATTTTATTATTACAAATGTTTGTGATGCTACTTATAAGACAGTAAAGAGAAAACATGAAATGAGAATAACTAAGGTTGGGGTCATGACAGCAAAGACACAATGTGATACAATTTAATGTTGGGGGGTATAACCGAAAGGTTGATATGATGTGATAAAAAACATTAGAAATCCTTAAAGAAATTGCACAATGATCATTTAAATCCTGAAGCTGCCCTGTATGAAACAAGCTTACTGTGTTTCTGGATCACTGTCCAAATCCTGACACTACAGAAGCAGACAATGACAATAAATTACAAGCTATATATTGGAAAACAAATCTTGAGACCTTCTTACAAATATTTAATGCAAGTGTGAGGCTGCATCTTGAGTGGGGAGTGTGATTTTAAACTTCATATGATAAGACAGCTTGAATGCTATTGCAGGCAGTCAAGGATCATTTCAGGGCTGCAGGTTTTGAGTTTTCATAAAGGAATGAAGGGGATGAAAAGGGCATACGAATGAAGTAATGTGTTGAGTCATAAAGAGAATAAGTCAAATTGATGGTGACAGTTGTTTTAATACAAAGGATTCAGAAAAGCACAGAGTTGCAACTAGCAGCTCGTTGAGAAAAACAGTATTGGAAAATGCTTTCTATCTTTTTAAGTCAAGGTTTAAAGTAACATTCAGGGAATGCCAAAAAATGCAGTAAGTAAAAATTGAAGAGCTACACTTAGTTGAATAGCCAGTCTTCTTGAATTAACTTCTTTTTTCTTCAATTGTATTCATCCTTAAGATAAGCAGCAGTTCCAGACCAGCAGTATTGTACTTTACTCTCAGCTACATTTACCTGTACATTAAATGTATTTATTTAGTTGATCCTTTATTTAGGATACAGAGAAAGAAATAGCATATAAACTTCTTACAATATGGAGCAGCAGCAGTAAGTTAAGTGACTTACTTAAGGTAACACATGAGTCAGTTGCAAGCCAATTTGAATCTTCATGTACACTTCCTCAACAAAGTATTTTATCTAAACCAGGCTCCATTATTCATTTTTAAGTACACCTTTTAAATAGTGTTGTAAATTTAGATGCAACTTAATTAAACAGAACATCTGCTTCAGTATTTTAAGCTAACAACTTTTATTTTCAAACCGTTGGATATTTGGAAAATAGATTACACTCTAATTTTGGTATGAATATTTCTTTTTGGCTAATTTTACCTTACAGGTATACCACTGAGTTGTTACTTCTGAATTTGATGTGAGGTTGTTTCCTTAAAATCCCAACTTGTAAATCGAAATGTCATCAGAATAAAATGACATGATTTGGCTCAATGTATTCAGGCTGTTGGACATATTAGGAGTTTGAAACAATTCATCATTTAGAACACTACATGTATACCACAAGAACTGGCCCAAAGTTTAACAAACCTACAAAAGCTATGGTAACAATTCAAGCAAAGTAGAACAATTTTTTTCTAGTTAGTTTAAATAGTAAATAAAGAAGGAGACAAATGTAATGAAACTGAATTGTCTTATGGTCACTTTAAAGTGTATAAAATATCCAAAACAGTAAAAATATTTATTGTTATATGGATCATGAAAAAGGCCAGGGAAGAAGCCAACTGGCTGATTCTGTGATTATCCAGCTAGACAGAAAAAAGGTTTTTAGAGTGCTGATACCATTGTTGAGGGGCTGATGATAAATAATTATCAGAAGTGCCATAACGAGACGTTTTTCATATAAAGTAAACATTAAAAAATATTTTTGGCATGGGAAAGTAAGGTTCAAAACCAGAAGTTCATACAAATATTGGGCAGAGTGGTGACCCTGAGGATAAGGATCTGTGCTGGTATCCAGAAAGTTGCCAGTTCATACCCCCATTTCTGCCAAAAGGGATCATACTATGTTGGGTTCTTGAACAAGGCTCTTAACTTACAATTGCTCCAGGGGTGCTGCCCCTGTGCTCTGACCCTAATGGGTATGCGAAAACTAACAAATTCCTAATACAAGAAATTGTGTAAGGTGAAATAAAAAAACAAGAAAAAGCCAAAATATTCGTGACATCTCAGCCCAGAGAAGATAAGAAACTTGATCAACAGGTGTGAGTGGATCAGAATTAGTAATGAGCGAATTAGACAAGTTTCAATTTGTATGGTTTTGCAAAATCGACACAAAAATGCATTTTGCAGGCTTTATCCCAACTTTTTGGGGGAAAGAATACTGTTGCCTAAATACTTGTTCACAGTTTCTTGTTTACCTGTATCCTTTTCTGCAGCTTCGTAAAGCGCATTTAATCTGCCATATCACTCATTCACATCACCACATGAACACATACTAAAGTACACCAGAAAAATCTCACTGAGGGAAAAAATGTTGCACAATCTTTATACAGTTTCTTCTTCCACCCTGAGATTAAACATAAACATCACTGAAGACCAATGCCAACATCACAATTGCGTCTGTCAGGGAAATACTCTGTAAACAAAGAATAGCTGAGATCACCATTACTAATGAACTCAAGATGGTCATCCTTTACTTGGAAGCATGAGGGCACCTTTCATATGCACCAGTCAGTTCAGCTTGACATGTTTGGAGAAAATAAAAAAGCAACAATCTTAAATAAGTTAGGTTCATTTGCATAATAGACTTAAGAAGTAGTTTGCACCAATCAGCATATAAATAAATGGTATAATTTTTAATACACCTCTATCTTTGTACATATAAAGGTCTCAAAATAGTTGAACAGATTAAGAGACTTATTAACACATTAATAAGGCACATTAAGACTTTTTATATTTAAACAGAAACTTCTTATATGTAAATGCTTATTCAAGAAGAAAATTAAAAGTAGTAATTGTCAATATCTCATTATTCTGTTGATGATGTGCTGGGTACAAATAAAAAAGAATATCTTACTTAAACAGACAGTCATAGTCAATTGCACTATACAAATATGTACAAACATTTTTTTCCTTAACGTCCTCCAGGTCCTGATTTTCCAGCTCTGGGGAGTATTCTCCATATGTATATTAACAGTTTAGCAGGATTAAAATGTTGACGATTTAATATGATCCTAGATCTGTCAGTTCTTCAAAACTCTTCTTGAATGTATCATCATAGCAACAAATTGTAAACCTCAGACATGCATGGGAGCAGGTTTGTTCGATGCAAACAAGGATTAGCTTGCACACTTAACTAGTTTCCGTGCATTGAAATCCATTCAGCCATGGCCTTGCATTTATAGATGAGCGAGTGATTGCAATTGGTGTGCAGCTAATAAGAAGAGAGTTTCCAGTCAAGAGAGATTTGCATGATCATCAAGATCCTTTAGCTTATCCAGATGATCATATTTTTGAGAAGTTGTGCTGTCGCAGACTGTGTGCATCTCATTCTACTGTTTTTTACAAGTGGTACTGTTTTGTATACGGTTGGTAATACGGAAAATCTGTCAAAGAGTGCCGTTTGTCGGGCAATTCACAAAGTCTTCTTCGCCCTGAAACACTTCCTCAGAGTTTTTATTGTTTCTCCTGAGCACCTGTGTGTGCAGACAATTATAGAGGCTTTTTATGCCATTGAAGTTAATATATAGGCAAAAGCCGAGGTTTCTTTGAAGAATTTTAAAATCAGTAATATTCTCATTGCCCAGGATTCCCTAATGTGATTGGAGCATTGGACTGTACTCAGATCCAAATCACGGCCTCATCAGGTGCAAACTAAGGGGATTACATGAATAGAAAATTCTTCCACAGTATTAACGTGCAGGTAGTGTAACCTATAACATTACACCTGAAAAGAGCCAATAGGCCTGTTGACATAGTGAATAAATAAACATACATGCTATGAATACATTCTCAGGTGATCTGTGCTGCATCTTGCATCATTTCAAATGTGGAGGCTAGATGGCCAAGGTCAGTTCATGACTCCAGAATATTTAGGGAATAAAACCTGTATTGGACACCTGAACAAGGTAATACCCATACATATTTAGAAATCATGGTGACTCATTTATTTTACTCAAAATTGTTACATTTTACGCAGGTCATCATGATGGAATCCTGGTTGGAGACTTTTAATGGCTCAACCCCAACCCTGGCCCTCAAAACCAATATAATGCAGCTTTGTCTAGGGCAGGGGCATGAATTGAAATGAGCTTTGGCCACCTAAAGGACCACTG
The DNA here is from genome assembly GCF_900747795.2 of Erpetoichthys calabaricus. Lineage (NCBI taxonomy): Eukaryota > Metazoa > Chordata > Cladistia > Polypteriformes > Polypteridae > Erpetoichthys > Erpetoichthys calabaricus. Next base: position 187,958,786 of record NC_041399.2, read on the forward strand.
CTGCATCCTGCCACTGGTTCTGAGGAGGAGCTTCCACTGTTAATGCCCAAACAAACACGGCGATGGGCATTTTGCTGGAGAGCCAGCTCTTCAAACATGGGTGAGTTCTGACCAGGTGGACCTCCACCAGTTTAATTTTTTTGGTCCACCTTTTTCTTATGAACCTTTAAAGGAATAATATAATGTAATAATACAGGGGGTTCTTGGGTTACAACGTCTCGACATACGACGTTTCAAGTTTACAACGCTCACTCCCATAAAAACTTAAAAAAATTGAGACATGAGTGCTTTGGCTTACGCCCGTTAGCATTGTATTTATAGACTACGTGGGTGAACTAGTTTGGTTGCGTGCAGCAGAAGTATGTGGCGTTTAAGTGAGGGAGTTGGCGAACTTCTTTGGTTGCGAGCGGCACAAGTGTTTCGTTTGTGTTGCTTTGTTTGGTGACTTTTTGGCCCTTATCATGGCTCCTAAATAAAAGTCAGAGTCTTCAGATGATAGTGCTTCGAAGAAGAGGAAAGCTGTCACGATGGAAGTGAAATTAGACATTGTAAAGAGATCAGAAGGAATAAAGGTAAGGAATTTCTTTTACACTCATTTTTTGTCATTTTGTCTGTTACTACAGTACAGTGTACAATACAGTGTACAGTACAGTGTACAGTACAGTATATTTATGTCCTTTGCCTTTTTCTGTGGCCTAGTTGTGTTTTTATGTTCTAGATTATGATTTTGCAAATGTGTTAGGATAGGTAAGTGACTTAGGCTAGGGTGTGTTTCAACTTACACCCTGCGTTTGGAAAACCGACTTATCTGGATGAGTTTCACTGGCATTAACTCATCCAAGATGAGGCACCTGATCTCGGATGATTTAAGCGACGTACGAAAAATACCCCCAAGGATGATTCGGCTTCTGATTGATAACTGTGCTGCCCACAACAGGCTTCTCCATTTAGATAATGTTTGGGTTGAATTCCTCCCACCTAATTGCACAGCAGTGCTTCAGCCATTGGGTTTGGGCATCATTAGCATGCTGAAAGTGTATTATTGCAAGGAAATGCTGAGAAAAATTCTTGTCATCATAACTTGTAGACAGGAGAAGATTAAAATTAATGTGAAAGAAGCTATTGAAATGATTGCAAAAGCCTGGACGCAAGTTAAAGAAAGCACTATAGCAACAAATACAGAATCTCATTACAATGAAATTTTCATTACAACAAAATATTTTTTAGGTCCCTGGCAGTTCGTTGTAATGGAATTTTACCTGTATATTAATTCATTTAATTCATCATACCCCTCCAGTAAAACTTCTTGCTCAGCCTGCGTAAAAAAAAAACTGCACTCTTTCTTTTGCCATCTCTATCCACCAGTAAGTGACAGGCCGATCATGTTTTCTAGCTTCGATATATATATGGGCTTTTCAAGCAGCACAGGAGCACGCAATCATCTTAGATGATTGATTCCGGCTACGCTAATCTAATCCTCAGGTGTGTTTAGAGAACCGATATAACCAGATGAGTTTAATCGCCATTAGCTGATCCAAGATGAGGCTTCTGATCTTGGATAATTTAAGTGACATATGGAGAATAACCCCCTGGATTATAAAACACAACAAGAACCCAAAGTGACCATTATTTGACTGTGATCTTAGAGGCTTACTGCACTGGCTTTGTTGTTTTACTCCTCATAATTGTCAATTCCAGTTAGACAGTAACAATTAAACATGGCTATCATAATGAATCCATGAATTACTCCACAAGAAACATCTGCCATTTGCAATAAATTTCAGCATTATGAAATAGTTTCTGTTTCATAAAATAATCTAAATGATACTATGAGAACAGGAACAAAAACACACACACACACAAACTAAGAGTTTTCTTGGGGCTTCTACTAAAACACCAGTTTTAGACTCAAAACACTAAAAAAATTGATAAAAAGCAGTCTTACAATAAACATACTTTAGGAGATACTTTAACCTGTTCAGCTGAGGGAGGTCAAATAATAGGACTTACCCTGCATTTGGTCAAGCTGAACAGAAGTGCAGTATACTCTGGGAAAGCACAAAGGTACAGCAGGATTCAGGGTGTTTTGAATGGTTATATTGTGCAGCGTTTGATTCCCATGGGAAAATAACCTTAAGCTTGTAATAACAATTCTGTAACATTTTCTGTATACATGCTCAATGTGTTTTGAGAAAACTATAAAATGTCAGCATGCTTTGCTAACAGAGAAGAAAACAAGTAAGCCAGGAGTTTTGTGTATGTGCTAATTTGGGCAAGAGGGGAAAGGAGCAGCTCTTTTATCAGCTGCTTGGTAAAGATGCAGACACTTTGCAAGGTGCTCTCTTGCAGTTGCTGCATAGTCAGAAAATGGCCACTTTTGCAAAGAGCTCTCACTCCAGCAAGAAATCTTTTTCTGTTCATTTGTTTAGTTTAGAATATATAATCTATAATTAAACAAATGGTGCATTTGGAGTGTCACCAGAATCTTGCCGATATTAATGGGATTGCATGAGATCTTATCCCACCCAGGTTGTACAATTCTTTGTATCAGTTTACATTTACTACTATTGGTTTTGATGTAAATAAATATACCTTTTTAGTGAAATCTTAAAGCCAGTGTGTCTGTCTGACTTAAACTAGCATTGGTAGTAAGTTATCAAGCTTCAGTCCCTTAATGGCACAAGATGACACCCTTATGAAGCCTACTATTGGTTGTGAACTATGTTGAAGTAAACATTCCAAAATAAAGGCAACCACAGTCAGCGAGTAGCCTGCCATAGACATATGTTTTGTGTTAGGTACATGTCAGACGTGATCTGATAACACAATAAAACGCATGCCCTCAAAAATATGTTTTGCCTTAAGAACATAAATGTTTCTTTTTTTTTTTAAGTGTCAACGCTTTTCTCCTACATTTTCTGAAAGCACCAACAAGTATGCTGTATTTACCATGCAGATTTACAGCAATATCCATGAAATGAAACACAGAGCCATGATATGCCCTGATGACGTAATCAGCTCAATATGTTTGAATGGCAAACTCATACAAAAACTCAAAAGAGAGACTACGGTAAAATAATTTCAGGAACTGTACACAAGTCAAAATGTCCAAAGTCCCAAACATTTATTTTCTAAGTTAAACCTGTTAGTAAAAGAGTAACAAGGCAGTGAGAAAATGATTAGAGATTGTATTGTCTATGATATACATTTACCAAGAATAAGAGAGAGGCTAATGCATGTTGGTTGTGCATTAATTAAGCATTACATATTACCAGGTCACATTAAACTTCACACAGACCACATATAGAAATACATGACAGCTAAAGCAGTTTGCACAATGCAAGCAATCACTAAAAGAGCAACAAAAAATGAAGCCCGAGAAATGCATATTGTAAGAAAAAATAAAATAGTCATTCAGCAAGTGACAACAATGGAGGTGACATAATAACCGTTTCACAGGAAAAGCTCCAGGGGCAGTCAGGCACATCATCCTAAAGAGCACAAAAACTGAAATTCAGACAATGAATATTGACAATGAAGTGTCATAGAGGACCAAGATTTCAAAACATCAAGTAGGCACACATGGAAAAGGGATGAAGATCAGGTTGAATACAATTGCTGCTATCAGCATTAATAAACTTATTTAAAATTTATAAATTCACTTTGAGAATGAGGCACATATTAAATAAATTTGAAAATACAGTAGGGAGCAATGATGACTAAAATGAAGCACAAACATAAAGATATGACATTTTGTGTGGCAAGAGCTTTATAGAGATACATGTGTGTCCCCCACCCTTTAAAATTTGAAACTGTGTCTAAACGTGGACCTCATCAACACTGTCTGGATAAAACAGCAAACAAATTACATCAAAAAGGCTGTAGGCAGTAATTGGATTATCATGATTTGTTGTTCAAACTATCAAAAATAAATCTGAAGGCATTGGATAAGATGAAGACAGAAAATGCAGTGGAAGACCTAAAATCCGATGAGCAATACTTAAGGGTGACTACCTTAAAGGACAGAAGGAAATATTTGCTCAGCATCTGTTAGTGTCATCTGGAATCAAAGTAAATTCTTCAACCGTGTCTGGCATGTTGGAGCTAAGAAATAATTTTTGTGAAAATGCAGCAAGTCGATGAGATTGCAGTATGCAATAAACTATAAATGTTAGTTCTATAACCAGTAGTAGAAAGTCTTATGGTGCAATGAAATGTTTGGTTTACAAAGAGAACTGAATGCCTGACATAAAGTTAGCAATAAGTACAATGGTGACTATCATGCACTATCATGGTCGGTGGGGGGAGCATTTGATTTGCACAGTTTACACCATTGTTTCTGGGAAATCTTCTCAGGGTCTGTTAGACTGAATGGGAAGTGTCTGTAAACTAATAACTTCTGTACTTTCCATACATGCTTTATGGGCTTTAAGTCAAGGACATTCAGAGACGTGTCCAATAGCCATTAAAGCACTGCCTTTTCTGTATGCTTTGGGTTATTGACATGGTGAAAGGTGAACAGTCGCCCCAGCCCGAGGAATAGCACATTCTGGAGCAGGTTTTCTTTTCAGGTATCTCTGTGTACTTGGCTGTATTCATCCTTCCCCCAATTCTAACCAGTCTTCCTGTCCCTGCCGCTGAGAAGCACACCCATAGCATGATGCTGCCACAAGCAGCTCTTAGAGTGACCATTGGGTTGTTTGTCACCTCTTTGTCCCAGGTCCTTCTTGTCTGCACATGCAGTGTGAATTATGGGACCTTATATTCATAGGTGTATGGCCTTCTAAACCATGTCCAGTTCATTCAGTTTGCCACAGGTGGACTCCAATACAATTCCAGACACATTTCAAAGATAATTAATGCAAACAAAATGCACCTGGCCACAATTTGGAGTGCCAAAGCAAAAGGTCTGAATACTTACACAAATGAGAATTTTCAGTTCTTGGCTTTTAATACCTGTAAACTTTTCTAAACCTTTTTTTCAGTTGCTGTTATGGGTTAGTGAGTGCAGATTGATGGGCAAAAATGGTAAATATAACCATTTGAAATTAAATCTACAACAAAATAAGGTGTGCAGAAAATGAAGGGGTCAGAATACTTTCTGAATTCACTGTATATGTGAATGCAAAAACACGATCAAGAATATGAATTAGAATATCTCAGAGGTAATAAATAAATATAATCTGTCAAATCTATTTCAAGGTACATTGAAGCTTTTGTGGCAGTATATGGTTGGCACAACCCTCTAGTAAGACAGTTTATTAAGATTTTTTCCTAATTTTGTGCATTAGAAAGCTTGACCACAGAAATATTACTATATACTTGCTTACAATAAAGAAAGAAATGCATGATATGAACCACAATGTGATATCTGACCATCATGAACAAGACAATAAAAAGTGTAAATCTAAAGTACCACATTAGGATGGACCAAAAACAAAAACCTAATAGATTCAAGCACTCCACAAGGCTAGTTTTATTTTTTATCATACTGTATTTATAACAAACGCACACAATTTTAATGAAAAAAATATAATTTACAGATCACTTTATTGATATTGTCTGTATGTCATCTCAACTGAACAGCAGACAATTGTTCCACACTACAACATTAGCACTGGCTTACAACCAGTCAAAGAATAAACCGTTTCTGTTCCTTTTCCTTTGTCAGCATGTCGTTGTACTTTCACTAAAACGTTTTTCTCTTTCAGCTGAATTGTTCTCTTGATTCATTGAAGATTGGATCATCTGTTTACTGTTCTGGTGGTTTCTTGAGAATTGACTAAGACCTTTCCTTGCCTTTTCCATAAGGACATTGAAGAAGAATGTTGTTCTTTCTGTTACCAGATTCCTGTTCCCAATTTATACTGAGACTCTGTCATTAAAAACACGTGAAACAGAAAAAGAAGCACATACTAAATACTAGGCTATTATCAAAACTTCCACTTGTCAGAATGTTCTCTGTTTCAGTTTTTTATTGTTTATTAATCACTTGGGTAGTTAAGAACCCTGCACAAGAATTCATATGTAGTAACAATACAAATAAAATGTTCAGAATATACCTCTATATGTTTCATAGTCAGGTTGAAATTTTACACATAAGCAAGCTATCCCTAATAGATAGATAGATAGATAGATACTTTATTAATCCCAAGGGGAAATTCACATACTCCAGCAGCACCTTACTGATACAAAAGACAATATTAAAGATTGATAATAATGCACGTAAAAACAGACAATAACTTTATATAATGTTAACGTTTACCCCCCAGGTGGAATTGAAGAGTCGCATAGTTTGGGGGAGGAACGATCTTCTCAGTCTGTCAGTGGAGCAGGACAGCAGTCTGTCACTGAAGCTGCTCTTCTATCTAGAGATGACACTGTTTAGTGGATGCAGTGGATTTTCCATAATTGATAGGAGCCTGCTGAGCGCCCGTCGCTCTGCCACAGATGTCAAACTGTCTAGTTCCATGCCAACAATAGAGCCTGCCTTCCTCACCAGTTTGTCCAGGCGTGAGGCGTCTTTCTTCTTAATGCTGCCTCCCCAGCACACCACCGCGTAGAAGAGGGCGCTCGCCACAACCGTCTGATAGAACATCTGCAGCATCTTATTGCAGATGTTGAAGGACACCAGCCTTCTAAGGAAGTATAACCGGCTCTGTCCTTTCTTACACAGAGCATCAGTATTGGCAGTCCAGTCTAATTTATCATCCAGCTGCACTCCCAGGTATTTATAGGTCTGCACCATCTGCACACAGTCACCTCTGATGATCACGGGGTCCATGAGGGGTCTGGGCCTCCTAAAATCCACCACCAGCTCCTTGGTTTTGCTGGTGTTCAGGTGTAGGTGGTTTGAGTCGCACCATTTAACAAAGTCATTGATTAGGTCCCTATACTCCTCCTCCTGCCCACTCCTGATGCAGCCCACGATAGCAGTGTCATCAGCGAACTTTTGCACGTGGCAGGACTCCGAGTTGTATTGGAAGTCCGATGTATATAGGCTGAACAGGACCGGAGAAAGTACAGTCCCTTGTGGCGCTCCTATGTTGCTGACCACAATGTCAGACGTGCAGTTCCCAAGGCGCACATACTGAGGTCTGTCTTTAAGATATTCCACGATCCATGCCACAAGGTATGACTCTACTACCCACTCTGTCAGCTTGTCCCTAAGGAGCAGAGGTTGGATTGTGTTGAAGGCACTAGAGAAGTCTAGAAACATAATTCTTACAGCACCACTGCCTCTGTCCAAGTGTGAGAGGGATCGATGTAGCATATAGATGATGGCATCCTCCGCTCCCACCTTCTCCTGATATGCAAACTGCAGAGTGTCGAGAGCGTGTCGAACCTGTGGCCTCAGGTGGTGAAGCAGCAGCCTCTCCGTGGTCTTCATCACATGTGAGTTCAGAGCAACAGGCCGGAAGTCATTCAGCTCACTAGGACATGATACCTTTGGGACTGGGGTGATGCAAGATGTTTTCCAAAGCCTCGGGACTCTTCCCTGTTCCAGGCTCAGGTTGAAGATGCGCTGTAGAGGACCCCCCAGCTCCGATGCACAGACATTCAGTCGTGGCGATACTCCATCTGGACCTGCTGCTTTGCTGGCACGAAGTCTCTTCATCTCTCTGCTCACTTGCGCTGTTGTAATTATGGGTGGGGATGTCTCTCCTATGTTGGTATCAGCAGAAGGATGTGTAGAGAGTGCAGTACTCCGAGGTGAGAGTGAGAGTGGGTTAGGGTGGTCAAACCTGTTAAAGAAGTTGTTCATTTGGTTTGCACTCTTCACGTCTCTCTCGATGGTGGTACCCCGCTTCGAGCTGCAGCCAGTGATGATCTTCATCCCATCCCACACTTCCTTCATGCTGTTATTCTGCAACTTCTGCTCCAGCTTTCTCCTGTACTGCTCCTTCGCCGCCCTGAGCTGGACTCGGAGTTCCTTCTGCACGCGCTTGAGCTCATGCTGATCACCGCCTTTAAAAGCCCTTTTCTTCTGGTTCAAAAGGCCCTTGATGTCACTTGTAATCCATGGCTTATTATTAGCATAGCAGCGTACAGTTCTTACGGGAACTACAATGTCCATACAGAAGTTGATGTAGTCAGTGGTGCAGTCAACAACGTCCTCAATGTTCTCACTATGTGATCCCTGCAGGATATCCCAGTCTGTAGTTCCAAAATATTCTCTCAGAGCCTTCTCTGCCTCCGTTGTCCACTTCCCGAATGATCGTGTGATTGTAGGTAGGACCCTCACTTTTGGTTTGTAGTGAGGCTGAAGCAGAACCAGGTTATGATCTGCTTTCCCAAGCGCAGGCAGCGGGGTGGCGCTGTATGCGTATTTAACATTTGCATACAGTAAATCAATAGTCTTATTTCCCCGGGTGTTACAGTCCCATACTGGGAGAAGGCAGGTAATGTTTTGTCCAGCGTCACATGGTTAAAGTCTCCAGCGATTAGCACAAGCGCCTCAGGGTGCTGCGTTTGTAGCTTAGCAACAGCAGAATGGATGATGTCACTCGCTGTCTCCACATCCGCCCGAGGAGGGATGTAAACGATGACAACAATGACGTGTCCAAACTCTCTGGGCAAGTAATAGGGACACAAACTTACGGCCAACAGTTCGATGTCCCTGCAGCAAGTGGAGACTTTGACTTTAACATGTCCAGAGTTACACCACCATGTATTAACATAGAGAGTGAGTCCTCCTCCTTTGTGCTTCCCACAGGTACTTGCATCTCTGTCCACTCTAACTGTGCTAAACCCGGGTAGCTCTATGTTAGCATCTGGGATGGTGGTAGTTAGCCACGTTTTGCAAAAGCACAACAAACTGCATTCTCTGTAGGTTCTGACATTTTTCACCAGCGCAGCCAGTTTGTCGATCTTATTTGAGATTGAGTTCACGTTTCCCAGAATCACAGAAGGCATCGAAGGCTTAAAACGCCACTTTCTAGCAAGCTGCTTCATTTTTAGCTTAGTGCCGGCTCTGCTGCCATGATACCGCCTTCTTACCTCGTCGGGTAAATAGGGAACCACACCGGCACTGGCATTTGTTCTCAGCATTCGAAGTTGAGTACTTGAATAGACGAGTCTCGGTGTGTAAAAATCCATGCCCACGTTGTAAAAGTAAATGTGTCCAGGGAACGAATCCACATAAAATAAAGTGATAGGAGTGATCAATAAAAAAGATAAAAATAAAAGTAGAAAAGTAGAAAAATAAAGTCATACACATACAGTCATACACGGAGCTGCTTAAAAGGCTGCCACTTTTAGCGGCGCCGGAACTAACTACTACATATACTACTACTATATAGGTAATATGACAGAAGTATGTAGATATTGTTCAGCTTTAAAGTTTAAGTCGGAGACTCGTAGATCATCTAATTTGAGTTGCCATCAGAGAAATGTAGTGTTCCTTCCCAATGAAGAGGACTATCCACGAGAAATGAAAGATTTGTTAGTTGGTGAAAGTGAAATCTACAAACACTACAGACAAAATATCTGAATCTACAATAATCTGTTCACGTTTGCATCATTCAATGTTCAAAACATAGATTTTCACTATTCAGGACCATATGCTATGAGAATCTGTGGTCCTGCAATAATTAAAGCTACTACAAGTTTAATTTCAAAGAAACCACAATTCAGTCAGGTTTATATTTATGAGCACAGAGAAGCAATGCAACATAGAAGCGAAAGAGTTAAATGATCGGACGTATTAGAAATTCTACAGCCAATAATGGATACAAATCCATACGTCCAAAAGTATCGCACTTTACACAAAATTTATCTGAAAAACACAAACAAAGAAGTTTTCTTGGATTTCTATATAAATCCAAAATATCACGCTCACATATATTTTATAATAAACCAACATGTGACGAATTGTCAGCGATAATAGTTTCAAAGGATCGAGTTGATATTCGTGTTTATCCAAAAGCACAACACGATTCATCGCAAACGGAAACGCAAATGACTACTGCATAGAGCCCGTACACAGGTTGGTGAGTGAAGCGAGCAGGGGGCAGAGCCCCCTAGTGTTATAAGAAATTAATAATATATATTATTCTCATTAAAATGTTGAGATGATGGATAATCTCTACATGAAAATGTAGTGCTACAAGAAGATTATGCTGTGGGATGTCTGTTATATACAGCTATACTATGATTGTTTTGATTAAACATCTTAAAACGTAGTTAGCAAATATACATTAAAACACATTCAATAAAGAGTTACTATGTGTATAAGATGTTTTCCCAAGGTGCCATTTTGTTTGGTGCCACTATTGTTGCTATTTGTAACACAGAGTATCCAGGCTATTACTAGGCAAGAAATCCAGGAGTGTTTGACATGTGACAAAAAATCCACAACGGTAAATAGGTCGCTTCAAACACTCCTTTAGTGTTCAAAGTTAAGACTAATTCAAAAATTAACTGTAGCATTGCTCACATTAAAAGATCCCTGGCCAAATTGAATTACGTCTTGCATTTTGGCTTAGGCGACATGAAATATTCTGTTTTTTCACTCTCTCACTACATTCCTTGATTTATAATTTTAGCACACGTCCTGACCATTGATTATCTGACTTTCATCCTTCCGTCCGACTTCAACCTTGGTTTATTATTACTTGAGCAAAGGAAAGGTGCTATATTAAAAAAATGTTTTATTATTACTATTAAGTTCAATCTACCAGTTCCATCATAATTAGGAATGCGGCCATCCCGTGTAGGCCTTGAAGATTGGCTGTTGAGTCTGGGATCTGGCTTCCTGTGGTGAGGCCTATTCCTGGAGCTCAGTCTAGAATTAAGGTGAGGACTGGCCTTTTGAGTTGGAGTTTTGGAAGCCTGTCCCTGTGTTTCTGCTTCTTGGCAGTGGATATCATAACAGTCTGTTTTATTCTGATGTTTTATAAATTTTAGGTGTATGTCCTCACTGTGTTATTTTTTTAATAAAACACAATTTTATACCACTTTGCTCCTCTTTTTATTTATTTTTTAAAAACGTATTTGAGTTGAATTAACTGTAAAATAAATTGAATAACTAAATGCAAATTGTTATAGAAATTGGCAGGTAATACCAATAGCTGTAATTTAATATAAGTTAAATTATTTTATCCTTCACTACATTTACTTTTTTATTTTTAATTAAAGGAAAGCAAAAGATACTAAAGCTTCCATAAAAAGAAAAAAAAACTGTTACTAAACAAAAATATAAAAAGCCCTGTGTAACAACTGCTCTCTTTTCTTAAATGGATTAAGGTGGGCATTTGCTGAGACAGCATGGATAATTTGCCATTAAACCTCAATGGAGTTGAATCTTTCAGTATGTATGACAGATTGCTTGATTAATTCTGTGCATTTTTTCACATGGTCCTTAAACAAGTTATCTTCATCAATTTTTACACATCTTCTGACATCAGCATATTTGCACACATGCCAATGATATTTCATCTCATCTGCTGGGAATGTACTGGAACATATCCCACTTTGCCCTGTCAGTTACATGCTTGAAATGAGAAATTTCAATTATTCTTTCAACATAAGGGATGAAGAGTGAGAAACAATATAAAATCTGGAGGACACTTTACTCCTGAAAGATTAAGATATAGGAGCCAGTGAAATATATTAATCTAAGAAATACTGTATATTATCCATTTATAGTCTGATTCTGCATATGACAACTTCACTGAAGGTCTAAGCCAAAAACTAATTCATTACCCTTATCCATCAGCAGGTACAGTCACTTATTCAATCACTCATATTTAGTTCAACCAATAAATGTCTGGGGTGTGAGTAGAAACTGGAATATTTAAAGAAACCCCATGTAGAAAAGGAGCAAACTTGCAAATACTGGCTGGAATTTAAACAAACTACTGTATACAGCAGTGTTAAACATTGTGTCTCTGCAGAGACTCTGAGAAATATGTGTTTGCTGAAAAATATCAAAATAGATCAGTAAGATAAATGTTTGTTGAGTAAATCAGGCATGGAAAATCCAAATAGCAAATTTATGCACTAAGAATGCAGAAACAAAATCGCTCACTTTGAATTTCTCTTAGGTATAAAAGTTGATGCAAAGCTAATTTAATCTGTTTGAAATGAAAAATTGGTCATTAGTGCAGCAGTTAGCACTATTATGTCACACCTATAGGAACAAGTGTTTGATCCTTGGTGAATTTACAGTTTTTGGAATTTTCCCTTTCTGCATGTGTCTTTGTGGGCTATTTCTGTTATTCAAAGGGTATTCTAGCTAAGTAAATAGATGACTAGTCTTAAATAATTAGACGTATCATATTTATGTCTGGAGAAAACTATGAGTGAATTCTGCTTAAATGTGGGTGGGAACAACTAGATGCTGGTGCTGTGCTCAATGTCGTCTGACTAAATTCAAGTCTACAGTTATGATTGATAAACCATTCGTGGCTGAAAAGTCTATCAAGAATACCCTGTGAAACAAATAAATGTGTGTTCTGTGTGCGGAGAACACATTACATGTGTAAAACAAAAGCAAACTGTTACAAAACATTACCAAATATTCTGCAAAAATAGATTATACTTTAACATTCAAACATTTCACTGGACTTAGTAGTAAAAGTGGATGATCCACTGTCACTGGCTGTATGAGTTAATGTCGTTCACAATTGAGATGGCATGGTTGAAGTTAATGTGAGGTAGAAAGAAATGACAGCTTTGTTTTTGAAAAAAATAACTGCACAGTAAATATTATACTAAGCAGTGTGCCATCTGAGTGAAAATGAGGTTAAAAAAAGAGCTCCTGATAAGTGAGGTGTTATTGTTATTGATAATGTACAGCAACAGGAGAAACAGATTTTGGTACACAGTACACTGAAAAAAGTTATTGTGCTGAAATGACTCTCTACCATTACTACACATCATGGGCAAATTGCAGTCTACATAAATGATTAAAGTAAGCTAACATTATTGTCTAATTGTAAATGCCATTCATGCCACACCAGCATATAGTCGCAGCTCTTTAACAAGTGGTACGGTATATACTGTGTATGTATGTAGCTCAAAGACTAATTGCTGCTGTTATACCATGGAGTGAAGTAATAGTTAAAGTGACTAAAAGGTATAAAGAGTAATATTTAAGTTTCCGTGTACTTGTGTTACTGAGTTCTTTAACTGACAGCAGAAATTGTTGCCTTTTATTTTCCTTCAGTGTCAAGTCTTTTGTTCAGTTTCTTTTTCAATTTGCATTGCAGACGTTTTTGATTGACTCCAGCTGTTTAATGTGCACAGACTGGAGGAAATTTTGGGTAGGTTCTTAAGAAGAAGCCCTGTTCATGTAGCCTTTTCAGCAGCAGATTTCGCCACTATTCATTACAAACTTTTTAATGAGTTGTCCCCAGATGTGTATTATCATTCAAGGATCACATCTGGCCTTGTGAGACAAATGGATGATAAACCTATTTGGCTGCTGTAACTGAGTCAGGGTATATGTGTGACTGTGCTCACAGTGGCTTCACATCAGCACAGGCTGAAGTTTTCTGTAATACAGTGATGTAAATATGAAGTTCAACCAGATCACAAAATCTGTTTAAACTCTATGGGTCCAAAAGGACAGGTTAAACCAAGTTTAACTAGTGTTGTATAAAGTGCCCAACAGCAACAGCAACTATAATCACCAAAATAAAAATAAGAAACAAAATCAAAATCATGACAAAAGAAAAATGAAGTCTAAAATGGGCTGAGGTCAAAGTTAATCAATGTGACTTCTGGTAGTGATATGTTAGCAACCATGGATGTCCTAACAATAAATAAATCAAAATAGTGGCACCATTTTTGTGAAATAAAACGGAGCTGCAAAAAATACTGAAATTAGTGTTAAAATACAGAATAAACTGAAATAAATTTCAAAACCAAAGAAAGTGCAGAATCAAGTCCTACCAAATGTTAAACATGGAATTTAAAAACATTTACAAAGATTAACCAACAGGTATACATGAAAGAAAGTTCAACGCACTAACGTACAGTATACATCCATGCCAAGGGACAATTTGCTTTTGCCACTGCTTTTTCTCTTTTTCAAAAAATAATCATGTACAACAAAGATCTGAGTGGAAGAAAATATCTTAATAACATATAATGATTCTAGAAGCAGTTTTAAAATAATTGCAAAATCACAACCTCTCCGTTAATAAATTTAGATAAGCATTGTTGAACACGTCTTACTTAGGATATATTTTTGAAACCGATGGCACACATTCCTGTTATGAAGGAGAAAAACAAAGTCAATAGAAAAAACAGATATTCCAAAAATTACACTCAGATCATTTTTAAACTTGTTCAACTCTTATGCTGTTATATTATTCTGTTGATAACAACTCTGTTACATATAAACATGTGGAGTGTCAATGCTCAGAAAAATGTCAAGTGCATTTGAGAATGCTAAAGTACAGATGAAAGCAAGCAGGGTTGTAGATCATTATAAACTCAGCCTAGCTTGAGTTTCTTCACTTGTAGGAGTGGGTATTGTAATTTATGTAAACAAATGATGGCAGTTTTGTATTCTAACCAAAACGTAGAGAAAATACTTCCAAAAAGGAAAAAGCCCTGCAAATGCAGTACAAAATGTACTCAAAAATGACCAACCTCCATATAATAAGGAATGTTCGATCACTTTTTAAGTTGAAGGAACTGTAACACCTAATGGCAAATTACAGCAAATTACAGTGAGTTCAGGTACTGTTGCTTTTTTGTTAAGGCAGCGAGCCATCTTAAACCTTATATTTCAGATGTTATTTAGAGCAGGATGGGTTTCACCTGATGTGATCAGAAAAAAACAGGAGAGGGTCTGGAGACTTATGTAAATGAGAAATATAAAATGTAACACATTAAAGTTAAAGCTGATAGGTGTGATCCAGACTTTGAAATACATGACTGAATGCTGTCCATACTACTGCCTAGGAGGTGGTTGCAACATCCTCTTGATGTTCATTTTTAAATTACGCAACTGAAATGATTCACTCTGACTTCAAGAATCTAACGGTGAGTCATTCTGAACAAACTGGTAACAGCATGTTCCTTTTGTGGACACAACAAGCTAGACCTGCTCTACTCAGATGTTAATGCCTTCAAATGTACATCTGGAAAAGTCTAACCATCTTGCTGCCACAAATAAGTCTGTAATTGACAGCAGCAGCTCTCCAGTATCCAAGCACAGAAGTATTTTTTTAATGTTTTTACTTTCTCATATACAAAGTATACGGAAAGTATTGTAATCGTCCAAAAATTCAACCTCGCGATTTTGATGAATCTCAATGTTTTAGACCTCCAAAAATACCAGTTTTTGGAATTACATCTCTGTGTCTGTCTGTGTGTAAGTGTATGTAAACACGATAACTTCAGTACGCTTCCAATTAGGTCAACCAAATTTTGCATACATGTATTAGGTAAAAAACATAGATTTCTTTCAGATTTTAAGCTATTTCCTCTAACAGGAAGTAGCACTTTTTTATTCATGCAAATGCAGAGTCCGATTTATTTACTTTTATAATAATTGTTCAATATATTATTAATTTGATTTGATTTGTTGCTGAGGGTTCTTTAATGTATATAATATAAAAATATAATAATTGTCTGGCAGTTTACTACTAAAATATCCATCC
Source organism: Erpetoichthys calabaricus (assembly GCF_900747795.2). NCBI lineage: Eukaryota > Metazoa > Chordata > Cladistia > Polypteriformes > Polypteridae > Erpetoichthys > Erpetoichthys calabaricus. The sequence goes on from NC_041399.2 coordinate 187,974,406, forward strand.
CCATATCTGACTATACGAGAAAGTCTAGGGGAGACCACTCACAATTTTTTTAATGTGTGTTTGGAGGTTTGTTATTTGTTATATTATGTCTCTGTCTACTGTAAAATTGTACATTCCCCCTGGGTCAAATAAATTATCTATCTATCTATCTATCTATCTATCTATCTATCTATCTATCTATCTATCTATCTATCTATCTATCTATCTATCTATCTATCTATCTATCTATATCTTGTGGGGTGGTGGATTAGCCAAACTAGGTGTCCTAGTGGTTCATTTCAACAAATAAATAGGTGTATTGAACAGCAACACCAAACATTAAATTACCTTGAAGAAATGTTTTGAAATGACTAGGTTAAGACACTTTGACAGACCTAAAATAGTTTTATATTATCAAAGTTACAGTCATTGAGCAATGCTTCACTAAACCAGCTTTTCAAGACGTCATGTATAAGCTATTATAAATGAAGTTCGAAGGCAAGTTGAAGGCAGAAAATGCAATGGAAAACCCCAACATCTGTTATGAACACAATATAAAGATCATTTCCTTAGGGGACTGAATGAAATCGAGGGAAGTGCTTGTTCCGCCTCTGGCACCAATGGTTTAACTGTACAAAGAAGTCAAAAGAAATGACCTTTGAATGGCTTATTCCAGTCAAGAGACCATTTTTGGGGAAAGTACTGTAAGTTTTTTCATATATGGACCCGTGCCCCGAGAACATCATTTTAAACTAAAAGAACAGTCAAGGTACTTTGTTAATATATAAAAATGTTTCACATAAGAACACAATTTCTCAGGGCCAATTAACATATATCATAATTGTGACAAAATAATTTTGACTTGAAAAATGCTGAACTCACCCTTTGAAAGGATAACCAGCAGTATTAATTTAAGGCTGAGAATAATGAAGCAGCCCTCATTCAGAGGATTTTTCCAGAGTTTAGAAGCCATTTAGGTGAACATTCCGCCATTTACAGTAATCATACTGTATTTATCCTGTGAGGCAAAAAGAGTAAAAAGAAAAATATTTTCCTATACGTAACAGTTTTACTGGGTTGATATATGTACAGTATGTGTGTTACCTCAATATCAACCAGATACTTTAATACATTCTATGCGCTAGCTTATTGCTTGATTGATGTGCATTATTCATTTTGCATTTTGCCTCATGCCTCAACATATGTATTCATGTAGACTACGCTCTGTACAAGCAAATGCATTATACATATGCATGAAAGTCAGTGTGAAAAAATTCATTTCCATTAAGTCAAATTCAGTCAGTAGTTAGTAGTAATCACACCACAACCATAAACTCTGAAGGAAGAGGTAGTTCTAACAAAATAATACCTGCACTACTTTAAGTTCACGTCTTCGCCATGTGTAATGCTTTGGAATTAGCTGATGATTCTGTAATATATGACTCTAGAGAATCATCACACTTTATGTGGGCCAGGGGCTTGACTAGTTTAACCATACTGCAAAGATAACCACAGTACTGTAAATTAGTTTTAGGGTGGAAAGACTTTGTAGAGAAGCTTGGGAAAAAAACATTGCTCAATAAGAGGAAAGGTCTAGCTTTTAATATATTTTTCTTGAGTACTGTACTCAATGCAGTACTCAAAAATGAATTCAATTTGCTATATTTTTAAGTGGAAGAATGCTTATATTAAAAAAATGTTATGTAAGAACTAAATTATATATTCATGTCAAAGATTACCTCAGAAGTACTAAAAGTTAAGTCTTTAAAGTTTAGAGGTAAGAGTGTTTTATTGCTGCCTGCAGAATCTCCAATTTCTGCTAATGTGTCTGAATTTTTGAACATTTATCACCTATTTCACATTACTGAAGCGATTACTTAATTATACAGTTGATGAAATGTCATGTTTTTGATAGGTATAGATGACAGTCATTGGCCTTGTCAGACATGTTCCACCAGAGTATGCCTTCAGAGGTGTGCCACTTGTCTATCTGAAGCTTCTCGGACAAAGAAGCCATGCTGTGAAACAGTAATCAAGTCATTCACACTTCAAGATCAGCAGTGAGCATCTGCCATCATTTGAGTGCACACTGGGACAAGCAGACACAAGAAGAGGCATGAAGAATACTAAAAATAGTCATTGTTTATCATTTATGTGTGGTTCAAAGGCACAGTGGTAAAACAGACAGAATGTCATCTACTAGACAAATAATCAAGCAAAACTTTCCAAATGTCCAAGACAAAAGTAAAATTCAAAAACAAGTGAGTGCATGAGAACCACAAAGTCTAAGTCAAAATGATATCTTTAGCAAAGACTAACTAAACATAATGCTAGATGAATGTCATCATCTAAGCTCCTTCTTTTATCTTCTCTGCCATCACTTTACTGCTGGATAATTAAAGCAGCCCAACACCAGAAATGAATTGGAGGAGACAGCGGCAGATACGTAGCCAGTAAATGGAAGGACCAAGGTGATGGCCCAAAACAATCTTGACAGGTATAAGTGTTAAAAGAATATTATATTTCAGTATAATGGCAGTAAATAGAGGAAACACTGCGGTGGACTTTGTGCTGAAGGACACCATAATTTATTTTGGGTAGAGTTGACATCAGTAGATATTAGAAGTGAACACTATTCAGTTCTCAAATGCTCAAAAAAGTTTTATAGCAATTAACCATTGGAAAAAAAATCATCCAATGATGCTTCACAACCCCTTACTTAATGGAATCTGGAATTTTCTTCTCTTGAATTTCAGTAGTTGCATTCAAATACAATACAATACAATACAATACAATACAATACAATACAATACACTACCATACAATACAATTTATTTTTGTATAGCCCAAAATCACACAAGGAGTGCCGCAGTGTGCTTTAACGGACCCTGCCTTTTGACAGCTCCCCTGACCCCCCCCCCCCCCAACCCCCACCTACCCTTGACACTCTAAGAAGACAAGAAATAACTCCCAAAAAAACCCTTGTAGGGAAAAAAAAATGAAAGAAATCTTGGGAAAGGAATTCAAAGAGAGACCCCTTTCCAATGTATGCAGGGCGTACAGTGGGTGTCAAAAAAGGGAGTAAAAACAATACAATACACAGAACAGAACACATATAATCCTTAATACAATATGATATAACAATAGTAATATTGCAAGTAGAGAGCAAAATGCAAGAGTAGATAATATCACATAATATGACTCAGATTTGTCAGTGTCCTGGAAACCTCAGCCATCAAGCTGCCTCCCCCCTACTGGTCATTCTATAGCTGAGTCAGTGGTGGGCCAGCCAATATGATGAAAGGGCCCTTCCACCCAATGACTCCAGTGTTCCTTCATCAGTGATGACTTTTACTTAGGCTGGCAAACAACTTGAAAGTAGGGCAGTGGCCCCAAGTGTCACATGTGAGTACAGAGAAGAGAAACAGAATAGGTGAGGGTTAGTAACAAATTATAACAATCATTATTATTTATGTTTTAGTCCTAATGACTAACAACAGAGATGCAGTGTGCACCATTAATCAGCAGCTCTAGTATGGGTATGCTAAACTGAAGTACTGAGTCTTCAGAAAGGATTTGAAAGCTGAGACTGAACGAGCATCTCTTACAGAAGCAGGCAGACCATTTACAGTTTAGGGGCTCTGCAACTAAAAACTTGACCTCCCACTGTTATTTTATTAATCCTTGGAATTATAAGCAGACCAGCACGTTGAGATCTTAATGTGCGCTCTGGTTTGTAAGTAATGATAAGTTCAGATAAGTAAGCGGACCGTGACCATTTAAGGCTTTATATGTTAAGAGTAGGATTTTGAAATCTGCCCTAAACTTTACTGGGAGCCAGTGTAATGATTTAAGAACTGGAGTTATGTGTTCATATTTTCTTGTTCTTGTAATAATTCTTGCAGCAGCATTTTGGATTAACTGGAAGCTGTATAAAGAACAGTTTGAACAACCAGTAAACATCTCATTCAATAGTCAATCCTACTAGAAATAAATGCATGAATCAATTTCTCAGTATCCCGCATATTTAGTAAACGCCTTAATTCCCCAACATTTTTAAGATGGAAGAAACATGTTTTGGAAAATTGTGTAATGTGCACTCTAAATGATAAGCTAGAGTCAAAGATAATGCCCAGATTGTGGGCTGATTCAGTAAAGTGATTCCAACTGAGTTAAATAATGACAACATATTGTTGCGATCAGCATCATTCCCTCCGATAATTAGCATCCCTGTTCCGTCTGTGCTTAAAGGCAAGTAGTTCTCATTCATGCACTCCTTTAATTCACTAATATAACTAATTAAAGACAACATTTGGTCTAAAAGAAATGTATAGTTGGGTGTTATCTGTGTATAAGTGAAAATTAACATTATGTTTTCTAATGATAGATCCCAGTGGAAGCATGTAAAGTGAAAACAGTAAAAGGTCCCAGTACTGAGCCTTGTGGGACACCATATCTTACTTTTGTGTATAATGATGGAGTACTCTCAGCATATTTCTGTATGTACTGGAATTGATTTGATAAATAACTAAACCAGGCAAGCACATTGCCTATAAGCCCAATGTTATTTTCCAGTCTATGTAATAAAATAGAATGGTCAATCGTGTCGATTGCTGCGTTTATGTCTAATTCTAATTACACTGGAGTTTCCTTCATCAGAGGGTATCAGAATGTTGTTTACAATGCATTTTAGTGCCATACTATGACCAGTGTGGAAGCCAGAATTTCTCAAATAATTTGTGATGCATAAGGTGTGAATGAAGTTGATTGGTGACTACTTTTTCAAGTATTTTAGAGAGAAAGGGTAAATTTGATATGGGTCTGTAGTTATTAAGAATGTGTGGGTGTGGTCTGACGTTTAAAGTAATGGTTTGATGACCAACACTTTTACTGCATCAGGTACTGTGCCATGCAATATTGAACTATTGATAATGCTAAGAACATCCATTGCGCTTTTTACTAGTTTTTTTGGCACCGGATCTAGAGAAAGAGTAGTAGGTTTCATTTTAGAAATTAAAGTTAAGACTTCCTGTTTTGTTGCAGGATTAAAATTTCTAAAGTGTTGAATGCAAGGTGGGCGGCACGGTGGCGCAGTGGGTAGCGCTGCTGCCTCGCAGTTGGGAGACCTGGGGACCTGGGTTCACTTCCCAGGTCCTCCCTGCGTGGAGTTTGCATGTTCTCCCCGTGTCTGTGTGGGTTTCCTCCAGGCGCTCTGGTTTCCTCCCACAGTCCAAAGACATGCAGGTTAGGTGGATTGGCGATTCTAAATTGGCCCTAGTGTGTGCTTGGTGTGTGGGTGTGTTTGTGTGTGTCCTGCGGTGGGTTGGCACCCTGCCCGGGATTGGTTCCTGCCTTGTGCCCTGTGTTGGCTGGGATTGGCTCCAGCAGACCCCCGTGACCCTGTGTTCGGATTCAGTGGGTTGGAAAATGGATGGATGGATGAATGCAAGGTGTGACAGGGTCTGCCAAGCTAGTATACAGTTTGCATTGTGATGCTGAGATCTGGGATCTTATATTTTTAATTTTTTCATTAAAGAAGTTCATAAAGTCTGTACTGCTAATATCTGTTGGTATTTTCCACTGTAAATCTAAATTTATGGTGCTTTTCAATTTAGCCACTATTTTAAACAGTACACAAGGATTATTATTATTGTTATCTATTATTTTAGAATAGTAGTCTGAACGAGCTTTAAAGAGAGCTTTTTTATATTTTTTAACACTCTATGTCCATGCAATTTGAAAGACCTACAGCTTTGTTGTTCTCCATGGATGGAGAATGGATGAATTTGCCCTTTTTGCCCTTCACTCTACGCTCAATTACCCGTAATGACAAAATGTTTTCAGAAAGGTTTGCAAATTTATTAACAATCAACAACTGAAATCTTTCATGAATGTAAGTATTCAGACACTTAATTCAGTACTTGGTAGGAGCTCCATTGGCAGCAGTTTCCACTTTGATACTTCTCGGATAGGTTTCTATACGTCTGCACACCTGGATTTGGCCAGTTTATCCCATTCTTTCTGGAAGATCATCCAAAGCTCCATTAGAAGCATCAGGTCTCTCCACAGATATTCTATGGGATTTAAGTCTTGGCTTTGGCCACTCAAGAACACTCAGAGACTTATCCCAAATCAACTTCTGCATTTTCTTGGCTATATGCTTTAGGTAATTGTCATGCTGAAAGATGAACCATTGAATCAGTCTGGTCTTTACCAGACATACTGTTGTGCTTGGAGTTCTGCCCAAAGAGTTAATATTTTGCCTCATCAGACCAGTGAATCTTTTCTTCCTGCTGTCAGAGTCCTTTAAATGCCATTTGGCAGACTCCAGGCAGGCTGTCATATGGTTTTTACTCAAGAGTTGATTCTTCTACTTAGTAGAGAACTTCTGAAGTTCTTTTAGTGCGACTGTTGAGTTCTTGGTCACCTCCCTGACCAAGGCCCTTCTTGCCCAGCTGCTCAGTTTGGATGGGTGGCCAACTCTAGAAAGAGTCTCGGTGCTCCTTGTTTTATACCCTTGCCTTGATATATGCCTCACTAAATTATATCGCAGAGGTCTACATGGAGTTCCTTGTACTTCATGGCTTGGTTTTTGTGTTGATATGCAGTGTGAATTGTGAGACCTTCTAAACAATGTCCAATCAATTTAGTTTTTGTCATATGTGGGCTCCAATCAAGTTCTAAACAGATCTCAAAGATAAGTAAAGAAAACAGGATGCATTTGACCACAATGTGGGGTGCAACATCAAAGGATCTGAATACTCATATGAATGAGAGATTTTAGTTTTTGATTTTTGATAAATTTGTTATTGTTTCTTGTAATATGTTTACACTTTGCTATTATGAGTTATTGAGGTTAGACTGATGGGCAAAAAATGGCAAACTTATCAATTTAAAATTAAATCTAGAACACAATGAAGTGTGCAGAAAGTCCATCCATTATCCAACCCACTATATCCTAACTACAGGGTCACGGGTTTCTGCTGGAGCCAATTCCAGCCAACATAGGGCGCAAGGCAGGAAGCAAACCCCGGGCAGGGCACCAGCCCACCAGAGGGCACACACACACACACTCACACCAAGCACACACTAGCGGCATTTTAGGATCGCCAATGCACCTAACCTGCATGTCTTTGGACTGTGGGAGGAAACCAGAGCACCCAGAGGAAACCCATGCAGACACGGGGAGAACATGCAAACTCCACGCAGGGAGGACCCGGGAAGCGAACCCGGGTCTCCTAACTGCGAGGCAGCAGCGCTACCACTGTGCCACCCCTGTGCAGAAAGTGAAGGGTGTAAATATTTTCTGAATCCACTGTATCGAAATATGCAAACATCGTTTTTTGTTAAAAAAATAACTAAAATGAACTCAAACAGTTGACTTTAATTTTTTATTCCATCATGAACTTAAAAGTTCTTACATGGTATTTACAAGGATTTTTGTACCGGCGTACAATAGAAATTATTCTTGTGATATCTAGTTTATTATTGAAGAAACCCAAAAGTTACTAATTCTAATTAAAATCTCAAAACTGTTTCTGTTTTTAATGTTTAGTTTGGAATAATATTTCAATCAGACCTTGTAGTGGAGGTGTCATATGCTCATATGTTGTCTAGTAAACTTGATTTTTTGTTGTTCTTAATTTTTTATTCTTGTTTGCAGCATTCCAATTTAAGAAGCCTTTTGATATCAATAAACCATTTTGAACACCATTTAACATACCAACCTTTGCTTTGAGGAGAGCTACTTTATCTAAAACTGCTGCACAGGTGAGTGGTAATTATTTTTAAGATTATATACATTAGTCTCAATGCTAAGGTCTTGAGAATGTTGATAAAACTTTGAGCATTGTTATCTATTTATGTACCATATATTTCTTGTCCTTATCTGTGGATTTATTAGCAAAGGCAGGTGCTGATCACAAGCACTTACATAACAACCAGGAATTATTTTAGTAGCAAAAGAAAAATATAATAATTATATTAAAACTATGAGCAGTAATTAGATCTATGATTGTAGGAGTGCACTGAATCATGAACAGTTTTGAAAAAAACTGCAGTCAAGTAGGATTAAAAATAATTTTGAAAAAGAAGCACAATAATTACTTCATCATAGACTTTTAAGCACAATAATGGCTCAGATACACAGTGGAGCCAGGGACCACCAGAGGGCACTCTTACCTTATCGCCCTATTTTTCAGGTATGATGTTACAGATTTTCCCAGAAGAATAGAGATAGCAGGTGAATTAAAGTGAGGGGCTCAGTTGGCAGAGAAGAAGAGAAAAAGACAAAAATGTGAGGTGAATGGAGGATGTATATTTTAGGATGTGTTTTAGAGATGAGTAATAGGACAAGCTACTTAGATGAGAACCTGAACTCATTTGACCAGTCTTGGTGAGACTGCCAGGGTTTCCCTAAACTTTATCTTATTTTTTATTACCTGCTTTTTATCATCCCTTTAATCAATTATACTTTTTCACTTAATTAATAAAGGCAATATCAATTTGAGTTTTGTTGACTTTGTCTAGGTTAGTGTAACACACACTTGTAGTAGTATTGTAAACTAATTATACTTAAAAACGCATACATCAGTTTGAACAACACCACACATCCTCAGAGGTTACTTTCTTAGCTGTATTTTAGCACATTGCCTTTGAAAAGCATTGTTGCAATTTATGTAAACATTCTTCAGCTATTTTCCAGCTCCAAATATGTAATGTAATTTATTTACAAAACATTTCATATATGGCAATCTCACACAAACAAGAATGTGGCCTGAATATTTTTATCATTTACGGCTCTGGCATCTAATTTAGATTTCTTTGTATTACTTCTGAAGGTCTCTTTTTTACCTATACAGTATAGAATTCTAGGCAGATAAAATCCCATCACCATCTCCTCACTGTGCTGGCTGGAAATAGAGATCCCAGGACCACCTTGACCACCAATGAGGGTCTTCAACATCAGGTGGAGTGACCTGGCAGTTGGAGTATATCTTTGTTGTGTCAAGATTTTAGCATCAAATGGATGATTACACCAAAATGTTAAGTATCCCCCTTGCCTAATGAGGTTTGGTGAAATGCGACAAGCTGTTCATAGATGGAGGAAGCTGAAGAAGTAAGTCCAGCATTTTTGAATAGCCCCCATCAATATTGGTGCACTCACTGGCCGCAACCAAGAACAGGAGAACTGAAAATCCTGAAGTGCCGATGTGTTGATGTGTATTGTGTGCAGGAGACAATGTAGACAAGAGAGAAGGCAAAGGTTTAAAGCTCATGGCAAAAAATGAAAACGTAACTGAGCTGCTGCGATCACCAGTGGGAAGCTGAGAGACAGCATTGTCATGGTCCACTCAATTTCCATCCTTCTTACCTCAGTTAAGATCAGCTCTGAAATGAGCGTCCTGCGAATTTTCATATGCTATTCAACGCTGATAGGACGCTCGGATGAAGAGAAAGATGAACACGAAGTGCAAATACTCCACTGTTTGCTCAACTTAATCTGACTTGATCATGTTTTAAACAAAGGAGGGTCATGGGAGTGACCGAGAAAATGCACAAAGCATACATCTAAAGGTATGGTCTTCTGCAGCAATGAGAAAACAGTAAAAAAGATCTGTCAGCAGCCTGGGATCTTAACATCCTTCACCACACCTGGCAATGTAGCAGAGTCACTAAGAATCAGAACAAGATACCAAGAAGGCAAACAGAATAGAAGAAAGTAACAGTTTATAGTAATCATCCAAGTTTTACTTTTGAGCAAATAACTAACAAATATATTTTAAATTTAAACAAGTAAACAAGTCTAAAGTAATACATTTTCAGCCTTTACTTAAATGCCCACACTTATGGAATCTCTTGTGGATTAAAAAAAACAAAAATTAACAAAATAAATCAGGGGCATGAATGTGCAGGCAGTACAGGAGGCAGATGAGAGTGCGTGCCTTGAGCCATTGAAGATCTAGGCAGCTAAATAACAGAGAGTAATGTTCCTTGCTTTTCCTCCTCAAAAAAATTCAAAAACACCTAAAAAATCACTTCAGTCAGTTTTATGTTTCACATCTTCAATGAGTACTAGTGGTGCTGACCATTATGAATGTAGATAGATAGATAGATAGATAGATAGATAGATAGATAGATAGATAGATAGATAGATAGATAGATAGATAGATAGATAGATAGATAGATAGATAGATACTTTATTAATCCCAGGGGGAAATTCACATACTCCAGCAGCAAAAAATATTAAATTAAAGAGTAATAAAAAATGCAGGTAAAAAACAGACAATAACTTGAATAATGTTCAACGTTTACCCCCTCTGGTGGAATTGAAGAGTCGCATAGTTTGGGGGAGGAATGATCTTCTCAGTCTGTCAGTGGAGCAGGACAGTGACAGCAGTCTGTCGCTGAAACTGCTCCTCTGTCTGGAGATGACACTGTTTAATGGATGTAGTGGATTCTCCATAATTGATAGGAGCCTGCTGAGTGCCCGTTGCTCTGCTACGGATGTCAAACCGTCCAGCTCTATGCCAACAATAGAGCCTGCCTTCCTCACCAGTTTGTCCAGGCGTGAGGCATCCTTCTTCTTAATGCTGCCTCCCCAGCACACCACTGCGTAGAAGAGGGTGCTTGCCACAACTGTCTGATAGAACATCTGCAGCATCTTACTGCAGATGTTGAAGGATGCCAGTCTTCTAAGGAAGTACAGGCGGCTCTGTCCTTTCTTGCACAGAGAATCAGTATTGGCAGTCCAGTCCAATTTATCGTCCAGCTGCACTCCCAGGTATTTATAGGTCTGCACCCTCTGCACACAGTCACCTCTGATGATGATGATGTAGTGAGAAGTCAAGCAAAATAACAAATGTAAAAAATTAATAGACCTCTCTCTTCAGGCTAAGATTCATTTAGCAAGAGAGGAGAACAATGTAAGGTCAAGATCTTTGGATAAGATACCTGTCCAACAAAGTGTTTTGAAGTTTCTGATGGGTTTTTCAATACAATGTGGGTCTGTAGACAGGTTTTTACATTTAAGATGTCTCACTTAAAGGTTTTCCAATATTATTATTTGTCCTACACAGGGAACTCCAGCTTCTGTTTTACATCTTGCCTGAAGAAGGGGCCTGAGTTGCCTCGAAAGCTTGTATATTTAAATCTTTTTAGTTAGCCAATGAAAGGTGTCATTTTGCTTGACTTCTCATCACATCTTCAATGAGAAATTACCGTAGATACTCGCATATAAGTCGAAAAATTTATGCCTTAAAATTCATTCAAAAAAACAAGGTCGACTTATCCGCGGGGCAACACAATTGTCCATAGAATTTGGGTAATGACATTGTACACTCAACGCTTCACGGTGTTAAGTCACTGGTCATCTGCCGTTTCCCATGGTCTTTGAAATAATTATAAGCCAGCAATACTATTGCTAATTAACTAGTTTTTTTTCTAATTTCATTAAATAATTCTTTAAACTGTGAAATACTTGAATTTGAGCATTAGCTTTTGCAGGTTTTGGATAACAAACATACCATTAGCTGCCATGTGCAACCAGATTTGGAATCCAAAGAACCAAGGCAATGCACGCTATCAATGCGATGTAAGCGCAGCCCGCGATTCAAAAAAATTTCTCTGCCTACCTGTTTGTCTCGTCTGACAGTAGCTGAAAAGCAGCATCAGGAGAGAGCAGCCTGAAGTAGTCCAGCAGCGGGTGATCTGTCGTGTCCAACAGCAAGCCATGCTGTCTTGTGAAGTCCGGTAGCCAGTTCGGCTCCCACGGATCAATGTCTGGGTATTCCTCCCACGCGAACCTTGCCGTAGGTGCATTGGCTGCGCGAATACGTTCAGCTGGCAGCCGATCAGCTGGCACGGCATTGGCTGGTGTCCGATCAGCTGATGCCGGCTTCTCACTCTCTTGCTCGATTCCTGATCATTGTCAATAAAATCCGATTCTGAAAAATCAGAGTCTGACTCAGCGATAATGTGCAAAACATCGTCTGCCGAGTGTTTTCTTTTCTGCATTCGCTTCGCTCCCTTGTGACATATCGACACCATCTTGCCTTTGTTTACATTTGTTTACATTTCGCAATTCAAGCACATGCAAGGATTAGTTGCCGAGTCAACGAGTCTAGCATTTCTCCAAGCACAGAGGGAATGCTTGTGACGTGACAGTGAGTTTTTTCACCATTAACAGCTGATTGTCGCCCTCTATCTCTAATAGCTGTCAAGTTTTACCCTCGGCTTATACGCGGGTCATAACAAATTTCGTAATTTTCAGCTTAAAAATACACTCGACTTATCTGCGAGATCGACTAATACGCGAGTATCTACGGTAATTTTTGGTACAATTTTGTAACGCTATATGAAAAGTAAAACTTGGGTGTTTTGCTTATCACTTAGTAAGTCATTTTTTTTTTTTAAATAGAACGTTGTTAAATTCTGCTTTTCCGTAAATCTGTAAATCCTTTTAAGTTAACCACAAAGGGTAATTGCTTTATTTTCCAAAGTGACATTCTCTAGTTCTGAGCTGTGCAAAGCCAAATCTAATGCAGCAATGAGCTAAATGAGGAAGGAAACTTAGATACCACTCCATTTTGTGTTTCTAGTTTAACTCAACGACAACAACAAATGCTATACATGTAAACTCCTCATAAATGAAACCCTTTTCATAACTGAATGCGTATTCAAATGTTCATTTGGTGCTAAAACTTCCTGCTGTGCCAATGTGTTGCTAGACAGGAGGTAAACTTTCTCTATTGCTATGAATTACAAGGTATGTGAAAATTTAAGTCCTAGAATTGTAGCCATTTTAAGAAACGAGAGTAAAAATAATGGCTAGTACCATGTAATTAAATTGTGAAATGTCAATTTATTTTATTGCCAAATACATTAATAAGGAACTTAAACTGTAATTAATGCCTGGCAATTACGGCTTCAAAGTACATTTTCAAACACTTTAGAGAAATTATATAGCGCTTTGAGTACTGAGAAAAGCGCTATATAAATGTAATGAATTATTATTATTATTATTATTATAAAATTGGGCAAAAATTAATTATAGATAATTTTCTTCTTCTGGAGATAAAACAAATACTGTAAAATAGGTGAAAAGGGCATCCTAGCCAGGAAGCTTTAGAAATACACTGAGACGCCTCAATAAAATACAGAATTAACTTAACTATGAAATGTTTGAAAGACAAAATTTAAGTCATCACAGCCTGATATTATAGGCACTGCAGCTAATTACAGAGACATGTTCACATAAAAAGAATGAACAATGAAAGCTTTTGCAACCAAAACAAATACTGTATGGATTTACAGTTGTCGAAAAAAGGATAAAAAAAAACATAGGCTGCAAATGCAATGCCTTTGATATGTCATCAAGTAAAGCAAAGCAAGAGTGAATAGAAATCAAGTATTGCTTGCTCTACAAAGATATTCTAAAATGGTTTGGACACACTTGTTAGTATCCCTAGAAAAAATCGTAAATAATTGGGTTAGAGTGATTTTTCAAAGGAGCGTTACTCTTTTTTTTTTTTTTGATTAGTATTTCACATGTCTCCAATTGTGAAATCACTCATTCAACCCTATTTATAAGGAGAATAGTAGTCACTCTAATGTTTGGTATAAGCGTTTGTCCCACACTGAACATGGTCCAGAGAAAGCAAAGAAGAGAGTTGTCTGAGGAGATCAAAAGGAAAATTACAGACAGGCATGTAAGGCAAAGGATTAAGGACCATGGGACTGTAGCTTAAAGTGGTATATTTGGACAGGGTCCTCGCTGTGAGATGTCGGATGGGGTCCCACCATGTTCAGCAACAAAGGGTAAATGGTACATTTGGCCACCCAAAATTAAGTGCAGAAAAGAAGAATCCTGACAAGAAATAATACCATCTGGTTTGGAAACAGCAGGCAACAGGACTAGAAGGTTCTGAACAGAGTGGTTCAGTCAGCTGAACACATCACAGGGTTTGCACTCTAACTTCCAGAACATCTACTCCAATGATGTCTGACCAGGACAAAGAAAATGATCAGAGATATTAGCTATCTTGATAACAGCATCTTAACTATATTGTGGTCACTAAAAACAAGTTCAGAGGAACTGAGGAGGAGCTCCTGTCCATTGTGCTCTAAAGAAGGACAGTGCCTAGAGCTACATGATGGTAGGGATAAAGTGTCAACACACTGAAGCCATTATGACACCTTTGCACACTTCCAAACCTTTTCACTTCAAATACGCTTATTTTCTCAGATTCTCTTATGTGTGTGATATGTACAGTATGCTTAATTTTTAAAATATATATTTATAAATATTTTTTTACAATATTAATATAATGCATATTACTTGAACCATGGTATAAATTGATATTTATAGAGTTGTTTATTTATTGTTTATTGTCTCCTTTATAGTCTTCTTTTTAATACACAGTCTTGGAGTTTAGCAACTAAGCATTTCGCTACATATTGAACTGTGTATAATTGTATGCGACAAAAATATTTGATTTGATTTCTGTCACAACATAAAGTCAGTGAAAACTAGCTCTTCATGAGCAAATGGCAGGTACACCCAAGGTGGAAAAACAAAATATTTAAGACTGCACTGCTATTTCTAGCATACAATCTCTTGTATGTGAGCTTCAGTATATGTTCCAAGCCTCCCTAAAGTATATAAAACTGTAGTAAAATATGCTTGTAGTCACACAAAATGAAATAGATCATTGTAAACAAACTTTATTAATAAATACTGTATGTGTTTAATTTTTCAACAAAATAGAGAATGCATTTAAATCACGTACTTCTGAGAGACCACTCAACTACTGTAAATCCATGAATAATCAGAATGACCACAGGGTGGCAGTGTTAAAAGTTAAAACGTCTTTAATATTTCAAAGACACAATGCTGATCACCATCAGGTACATCATGTTGGAATAACTATATCATGTAACACATCAGGTTTGATTTTTTTATATGGAAGGAAAGTCTGATCAAAATTTTAAAATATATATTTTTTTAACACAAGGAAGAATTATTCTTAATTAATTTAATTAGTAAAATCTTTGGTGTATAAGTTTCAAAAGAGACTATTATCCTCCTGACTTTTATTTGGACTGTCTTTTAATTATACTTTTTAATTTACTGTGAATCTAGATAAAGTCAGGACTGGAATTATAATATTTTGGCCAGTATCCTTGCTGACTGGCTGAACTTTATGAGTGAAATAATGGGTTAGTGATGGACAGATCTTGGAGGGCACAGAATGATGTGTTGTCAATCTTACAGGGTGATAGATAGATAGATAGATAGATAGATAGATAGATAGATAGATAGATAGATAGATAGATAGATAGATAGATAGATAGATAGATAGATAGATACTTTATTAATCCCCAAGGGGAAATTCACAAAAAGTGTCCAGGAATTGAGTCCACATAAAAGAAAGTGGTAGGAGTGATCTGACAGATAGAGAAAAAGGTAGAAAGATAAAGAAGATAAACTCCTACACAGAGCTGCTGGAAAGGCTGCCACTCACGGCGGCGCCTAACTAAAAATGGGAACAGCAGTGTATTGGTACATATACTATTTAGGCTTTCAAAGAAGAACCTGGTTGGTGAGGTTGCCATGATGCCTAGGGCCACAAGGATGAGAAGGCCAGTTCTGGAAGTAACTGCTAAGTTGGCTGGGACTTAAAAGGACCTCTTTGCCACAGGCCAGAAGCGGCTTGAAGACTGAAAAAATAAGAGGCATGTAAAGAGTTCATTTGACAGGGAAGGAGAGAGGCTTAACTTGTTGTGGAAGGAGAAGAGGGAGGATAAGTGAGTTCAGAGTGCTGCATTTGTGGGCATGTGAACCAGCCACCCCACAAGACTGGACAGGGACATTATGGTGTGCAGGTAGGGACAGAAGGGTGGTTTTGATCTATCACTGTATGTGCTTATATTTTACCCAAATAAACAACTATTTTCATTTAACCTATTTGGGTTACTCTGGGTTTGTGGTCTGATAAAGGATACCCTGACTAGTCATATGATATTCTGACCTATTTACGAAAAACCATTGGTTATAATCATCAAACACTGATATTAAGGAAAACAGTTTGTTTGATGCTGACACTTTGTGGACCAACCTGTTTAATCATTGTTATCATAAATGAATAATGTACACCACGCTTTTTGCTCTCAATGGCTATCAGCTTGTTTTTTGTTTTGGTTGCCCACTGTTGGTCAATTATAATTTGTCAGCAATCAGTAGTGCCCACAGTCCTGCATTTCATTTATTTAATCATTTTCCCTATTCAGGTAATGAAGTGAACAGTTTAGTCAAAAGTAGAAGAAATAATTTCCTTATGTTATTTTTGTTTGTTGAACAGTTGAAATGTGAAGCAGTTATGATGCACTCAGGGCCCTGTCTAGGATGGGGGCCACAAGATAACCTATTAACAGTGCAGTAGTGTTCTATAAGTAGAAAAGAGAAAAATGTATATTAATTATAATGATATGAAAAAATATCTGATGCAAAATCAATTAAAGCATAAATTACGTAATACTGTAACATGCTTTAATAGTGTAAAAAAAACAGATATTTGTTTTCTTGTTATAAAGTTTGTATATTTTGTCTGCTTTTCCTTATTCTATATTAGTTATTTTTTCAGGTTCATAACAAGACCCTTCCTAAATGCCTGCTATTCCTTTGTTACCTATAGGTCTGTGACAGGTGCAGAATTTTGCGCTTATATTCCAATATAGCAATCATTTGTGTAAAATATGATAAATTATATCTAAAGCGTGTAGCACTATAAGATATTTCAAAAGTGCCCAGAGCATGAGAACAGACTACTAATAGTTTAACCATTGTTGTTGCATTTAGGAGTACCTGGATAGAAATACATCTTTATAGAAAGTCTTCTTTCTTGATAAAAAGAGATGTAGTGTCTGGTTTTGTATTTATAAAGACATGTTACATGTGAAGTACTTTTTATTCAGAGAAACATACCATTGAATAAATGAAAAATAAAGATTTAAATACAAATTTAAAGGTATTTCACAAATACTGTATATAATAGAGATTTCTCTCTTCTTGCATTATGTTTCAGTGATATAATCATTTGAACATGAGACCATTTATTTCAGATGCTTTAACTCATTTTAAATGACTTTTAGGTTTCTATTGTATTCAACAAATAGTGGCTATACATTCATTTTATCTTAATTGATTATTATTCCAGAGGCTATTTTAGAAATATTTTGGAGGTCAATTACAATTGTGAACCTTAGCCCACAATTCTACTTTACTAGGGGGCTTCGCTCGCCAACCCCCGTGTTTGGTTTTCCGGATACACACTTTTAAGATGTTTTTTCTTTCAATTGTTGTTATTTCATTAGTTTCACTTTTATTTCAGAACTTCTGTAAAAACAATATTTGTAATCTTGCGAGTCCCAATATGCTGAATCTTTTTAATAAGATCAGGATAGGTTTCTCTGTTTGGAATTTCAGCACAGACAAAACGATCTATCTACATCATCAGCAGTTAATAATTTTATTTTACAGAGTAAAAAAGTAAGTAGAGTTCTGCATTGGACTCTTGTCTGTAAAGTCGTGCTATTTTCCTCTCACAGTTTCAAAAGTACATGGGGTTACCAAGGTGACACCCCAGCTTTTGTGCCTGCTTTGCTTCTGCAGTTTCAGACGCGCGTTGTAGGCGTCTATGTACATTGTATTTGTCCATGCGGGCTCGTTTTTGTAGCTCCGTTAGTCGAGCTGTTTGGTTTTGGAGCCGAGACAGTTTTGCTTCTGCGGTTTCAGACGCGCATTGTAGGCGCCCACGTCTATTGTTTTTATCCATGCGGGCTCGCTTTTGTAGCTCCATTAGTTGAGCTGGATCGTTTTGGAGCCGTTACCGTGACTCCATTAGTTATCCGTTGTCTACCGTTAGTAATATGGATAATTGCACTTACTGTTAATACGGAGCATTTTCTGTGGTTGTACTGTTAATAATGCATCACTATAATGTGATTCACATATGCTATATGGTTTGGACGTGTGAGGATGCCGTACGTTTAATACGGAGAGTTTGTTTATTCTTATTACCCGGACCATGCTGTGTAGTGTGGCCATTTAGTTCAGAAGCACGTTGTAGGCGCATGCGCCTTTCGTACTTTCACGCACCTTCCGTACTATCTTTGTGGACCTGTGCAGCCTCCGTAGCCTCTTCCGTTTGACTCTGGGGTGCAGCGCAGAATCCTCTTTTTTGTGTGGCTGTGTCGTTAGTCGTTAGCTATGGGCGTGTTGTTGCTTCATGTCTCATTCATGTTAGTTGAGCTCTTTCGTTTTTGGGCCGAGACTCCTTCGTTTGCGGTGGATCAGACTTCGCTTGTGGTTTATGAGACGCGCGCTGTAGGCGCCTGCGCACTATGTCTCATGGTCCCATCGCCGTGTACCTGCGTCCATGCCTTCCGGTTTACCGAGACCTGCGTCTGTGCCTTCCGGTTTACCATTCTCGGTTAATAATATGGATTGCTTAAAATGTGTATTTTTATTGCAAAGTGAAATCTAAAGTTTTTTTTTTTTGCAGAACAGCTACAAAGCCTTTACAGAGCATATTTATCTCTTCCATTTCTCACCCAGCAATCTTACAGAACCTCTGTATGCATAAACGTTTTAAAAAATAAATGGCTCGTTTTTAACAAAAATAAAAATTTATATATATAAAAGAAAATGTATTAACCTCTGTGAGTTTAGTTGACATTATAATAAGCCGACTGCTAAATTAATTTTGACATGTGTAACTAATTAAAGATGTACTCTGGAAATAGTTTTTACATAATACGCCTGGCATCAGAGTTGCTGCTTCCAAGGCTAATTATATCTATAATAAGAATATAGAGGACACATGGTTTTGTTTCATTAATTATTCCAAGATACTTGATATGAACAACACTTTCATGTAAAAATATAACTCTTCTCCTTCTATTTTCAACCATATTGCAAAAAATGAATATTAATTTAACTATTTGATCTGAAAAGAGTTTAAACTATAAGTGAAAGATATACAAACTTTTTAATTCTCATATTATCTATGACAATTTTCCAAAGCTATTACAGAAATGCCTTCTCATTAACTCTGCATATTACCATAGCCATGGTAAAGTACTTTAAAGCTTCATTGGGACAGTGTATTTGAATGTCAATTACTGTTTAAAAAAAAAAACACATAATAGATAGATAGATAGATAGATAGATAGATAGATAGATAGATAGATAGATAGATAGATAGATAGATAGATAGATATCTTTATTTGTCCTATGCGGAAATTTCGCTTTTTATAAAATGTCAATAAATAAATAAATGTAGTAATTATATAATAATAATACTAATATATCCCCGTGACCCTGTAGTTAGGATATAGCGGGTTGGATAATGGATGGATGGATAATACTAATATATACAGTACTTTGTTAGACACACAAACGTAGGGAGTCAGATTTGAATGTAACACCAACACTAACTTTATTCCATCTTTTTCCCTAAAATGGAAGAACCAAAACTGCCAGATGACCACTGCCGTCATTTCCAGTGGCCATGAATCTCCCGCTGAATTCCTCACATGGGTACGGAGCTCTGCCTCTGATAAGCTTTTCTTTTTCTTTGTTTATCCTCAACAAGACATCAATCTTCTTATGAACATGCAGTGGAGAGAATAATATCTAGCATATGGCTTGGTTATATTTTTTTATCATTAATGTCTAAGAATATAAATGTTTAAGACACTCCATTTATTAGATAAAACCTATGCAGGAATTTACTGGCCTAAGCCAAGCAAGCCTGGGGGAATATAGATGGGCTGAGATGAAAAGGCAATCTAGCTGGATGGAATGGGACTGAGTTGTGCTGAAACAAAAACTGGCATGAAGCAGGTGTTGGCTGCATAAAAACCACTGAGAAAAAAAATATC
This sequence comes from Erpetoichthys calabaricus, assembly GCF_900747795.2. Taxonomy (NCBI): domain Eukaryota; kingdom Metazoa; phylum Chordata; class Cladistia; order Polypteriformes; family Polypteridae; genus Erpetoichthys; species Erpetoichthys calabaricus. The sequence goes on from NC_041399.2 coordinate 187,994,329, forward strand.
TGCATTTTCAAGTGAGCTGAATCACATGGGTATTCTCTTAGCATGTAAAAAATGTTCAACAAACATGACCACATGCCCAGCCACATCTACTGTACTTTCTGCCAAGAGCACGGAAGAGATGTCACAAACCATCTATTCTGACTTCTCATCTTACAGTCCCAGGCCATTTAGAAAACATGGAGCAGACAAGAAAATAAGAAATCTGCCATGTAGAATCAAAATCTGGAATCTTACTGGGACAGCAGTTCTTCATCTTTAATACCAAATGAATAATAAAAGAATTACATAACATGTTTGTGTATTGAGAACAAAGCTTTTGTAAAAAAAAAACCAGGAGCTGATCGTTATCCCACTTTTTCTAAATGTTTAATTCTTCTTTTAAGCAGAGTGTGAGCTGCCCCAGGTTCTAGGTACATATTGAGTTTTTATTAACCCTCCTGTTGTTTTCAGGTCAAAAAGGATCCATTTCTGAGTTTTACAGCAGGGAAAGTCCCCTTTAAATTATTTTCTCACCAGTAAATTTGATATATTTTCCTAGTGTAACCTTATTTTTTTCTAACAAATTATTTTCAGCATTTATATTTTCATATAGGAAGTATATGGTTCAGTTACAAAGCTGTACTTGGTCTTTTTTAATAATCATATCTTAGATAAATTAAAAACTAATATGTTGCCAGTAACAGCACATTGCACGATAACATTCAGTGAATACACTTAACTTGAGCATTCATAGCTTTCAGACTCTTTCTCTGTACATTTAGCATTCGTTTGCTCAGAGGTTGATGCGCTTCTGCTTCCTGAGCAGCTCTTCTTTTCTCCACCTTAGCGGCCTGCTTCTTCTCTTTCGTCGGCATCTTTTTGCGCTAAAACTGATTAAGTCAGTGTTTGTGTTGCAATTACTTAGTACGTTTTGCTTAATTTTTCACTTAAACTGGCACTTAAGTCTTCAATCTGCCTCAAGAATGATTTAAGATATAAAGAGGTAGGGGAAGTTACGGCAAAGGTGGTAGAGAATGAGAACACCGCACGGCCAACCTGCTGGCTGCTGCCAAGAGTTGATTCTACAATAAAATAAAAGTAAAAAGAGGAATACCCTTGGAGGTCAATCATCACCCCGAAAGAAGATAGTAGACGTCACATAGTATATGTGTACCAGATTTCAGGTCAATAACAGTTTGCGAGCTATAGGTGATTTAAAATCCTGGACAGACAAATTGATTGCCATGGTAGCGTATTACATAAGAAAAATAGTAAATTATTTGAAGGTTGGTATTCCTACCCCTTTGAACTATATACAAAAATGAGCATATTTTAATGTTTGTTAATTCTTTGAACTACATTTTCTTGCAAGAAATGTTCAATATATTTCCCCAAAACTTCTGTATAACCATTTTCCTTTTTGCCTCTGACTTATGTCTTTTTTATTTTATTTGTGCATTGTGATTACACAGGGACTCAAGCTTCCATTCAGGAACAAAGATACAAAATTTCAGATGGCAATATAAATTCAGAATTTCTAAAAGGGTCACAATATTAAATAAAGGTGACATACCAGTGGCATCATTCCTCAAGGTTGTATGAAGCTCCTGAACTGATTTTGTCTGAAAATAAGGTCTACGAGAACCTTGAAAAGGAGATGTCTCAACTATCTATCTATCTATCTATCTATCTATCTATCTATCTATCTATCTATCTATCTATCTATCTATCTAAAAGAAAATACAGAATACAACCCAGAACCTTAAGAAATCCTTGTAGAATGTGCAAAAGAGACTTTTTTGTCCAAAACCACCAAATAATCTGGTCATCATCCTTACGCAGCCATCACCATCAGGGCAAGAATAACGACACATAATACTGTAGGAAATACCATTGCTCCTACTGCATTAGCAAAGCCAAATGCACAAGACATTGTCTCAATCTTCAAACTTTTCTTCATACCAGCCATTGTAAAAAAATCATTGTGACCAACATTGAAGGTTTATACATGTGTTAGAGAAGACTGAAAAGGACTGGATTACATGCACTCTAGTAAAAGCCTACACGAGTCTACTGATTTACTGGGTGAATATTGATCCAGAAAAGAGTCACCTTCCAGTCTTTGGGATGGTGAAAATGGATGGCCATTTTTTCACACTTGATGATCTGGTACTCTATATATCTGACCCACAAAATTCTGTGCCAGCAGTCCTAAAAACACTAACAGATTTTCAAAAGATAATCTGGATTCAAAATTAATTTGAATAAAAGTGTGCTTTTCCCAGTGAACTCTCTAGTACACAATATTAGACTGGACACCTTCCCATTTATTTTAGCAGATCACTTTAAATGTCTAGGGGTAAATATCACAAGTAAATATAAAACTCTTTTTCAACAAAATTTTGCCGTTTGCATGGAAAAAATTAAACAACATGTGAATAGATGGTCCATCCTCCATCTCTCATTAGTAGGTAGAATCAACGTTGTTAAGATGAACATCCTTTCCAAGCCTCTTTTCCTATTTCAAACAATCCCCATATACATTAACTAACATTTTTTTAAGAAATTAGATTTAATCATAACCTAATTTATTTGGAATTCTTAACATCCATGTATCGAAAGGGTGACTCTACAATGACCTAAATCAGAAGAGGGCATGGCACTACCTAATTTTCAGTTTTATTACTGGTGGCAAATATACAGGCCATAAATTCCTGGACATTGGCACACATCAATGAATATACACAAGCATGGTCAGTAATAGAATTAAAATTGTGCAGTACTTCTTTATATTCCCTGCTCTGTGCCCCAGTAAATACAAATTGAAGATAATTATCTTCAATACACTAATAATTCAATTGCCCTACCTTCACTCAGAATATGGAAAGCAAATGTAGGAAGCACGTCAAGACATAGAAGCTCTTATCTGTTGCACATCTACAAAACAACCACTCTTTTCCACTCTCTCAAACATAGCCTACACAGTATTAATGCTTGGAAAATGTCTGTGATTAAAACATTTACAGACTTCTACATCAATGATGTTTTGCATCCTATGAGCAATTAAGCTTCAAATTTAACTTCTCATCAGCATAATTATTCCACTACTTTCAAGCTAGGAACTTTGCTAAACTGAACCTGTTCAATTGTCCTCACCTTCTACCTATTTCTATTCCAGAAGAAATACTGATCAGTCTTGAAGACTCAGATAGCATCTCTGCAATTTATACAAATATTTTAAAGTCCCTTCCTTTCAAAGATCCCAGGGTACAATAGGGAAAGGTTCTTTCACTTAACATTTCAGAAAAGGAGTGGAAAGCAGCCATACATAGAATATACTCTAGCTCCATATGTGCAAATCACTCAATTATTCAACTTAAAATCTTCTATCCAAGTGCACTTATCTCAATTAAAACTATCCAAAATGTTACCAGGGCAAGATTCAACCTGTGAACATTGCAATCTAGTTCCACCCTCACTGGGCCACATGTTTTGGCCGTGTACCAAATTATGATCATTTTGGACAAAAATCTTTAAATGCCTATCAGACAGCCTTGGTGTCACAATCCCTCCTAATCCATTAATAGCTCTGTTTGGTGGACTCCCAGATGGGCTTAAAGTGGAGAAGGACAAACAAATCATAATTACCTTTATCTCACTCCTAGTATGTATACTTATCATGATCAACTGAAAGAATCCCAACCCACCACCTTTAAAGTCAGTGGGTAACTGATATCCTATACTATCTGAAACTGGAAAAAATTTAATTCTCACTCAGTTGATCTGTTCAAAATGTTTTAACAATATGTCAGGATCTAATTATCAACATTTTAGAATAAGGAAATACTCCTCCTTTCTTGCTGTTTCAACTATTTCTTTTGTTGGCCGGTTATCCTCTCTTTTTTTCTTTTAGGTAGAGATTGTATCTTGGTTTTGTTAAGTTTGATTTGATTGTATGGGTTGTCATTTGCTTTTAATTAAAGTTAATAAATATAAAAAAGTAATTGTTTCACAGTTTCTTTCTAATTATCAGATCTGTGATCTTTCTGAAGTGTCACAGACAGCTGGCAGTAATCAGAGATGTTTGAAACAAGCTGGTAGAGTGTTTGCCTCGCTTGAACAACCCAGGATCTGAATCCACAGTGGATGAGTAACAGGTTTCATTTAGAAAAAGTTATAATATTCATCTCTGAAGGCTATATTAATTCTACTGTCTTTTGCTATGCAATATAAGCATAATGTTATTGCTTTTGATGCACTGATGGAAAACAATCTCTTTCATATTTGAACACATCAACTTATTAATAAAAGACAAGTTTCTCCTTAATACAGAATTGATTTTGTATATACAATTTTAAAAGAAAAACATTATAATAAGTGAAAAATGGGGACATGTTTTTACCCTGAGGACAATGGTTGTACTGTATGCAGAATTTGAAGTCAACAGGAGGGTTAAACAGCAATGAGTTAGGAAAAGACTTTGGGATAAAAGCAGGAGTTTGGGGTCAAGACACAATTTTCCATGGTGCAGAATAGTCAGAACAATCAGAGTGAAAGATCAAAGGGTCCAAAAAAAACACATTGCCATGTTACACAACTTCCTGTCAGAGAGGATGTCAGTCTTGATGACTGTATTGGTGATCTTGTTGCCCGACGATGTCAGAGTACATGACTAGTTATAACAAGGGGTAAAAAAAATAGATGACTTTGTAAAGACTTTTCAGCACAGTTCACATTTCCAAAATATTTCAAACTTGTCCCTTTTTTCTGATAGCCTATAATATGCTGCAAGACAGAGCCGATGCTGATGTACAAATGCTTTCCAGGAATGGTGTGTTCAGCCACAATCACAATCCTTTTTTTCTTTTTTTTTTACGTTTCTGTCCCTGTAGTATATAAAACATGAGACATCAGACCGACAAGCCTCTCTTGTTTTTGCAAGGTCCAAATGCTTGCTTCCCCAGTTTCATTAATAACAATAATAATAATTCTTTGCATTTATATAGCGCTTGTCTCACTACACAAAGCGCTTAGCAATTGCAGGTTAAGGGCCTTGCTCAAGGGCCCAACAGAGCAGAGTCCCTTTTGGCATTTTACAGGATTCGAACCGGCAACCTTCCAATTGCCAGTGCATATCCCTAGCCTTAGAGCCACTGCATTGCTTATATTAATCTTCTGGGTAAGCACTAATTTCTTCTCGGCTCCCATATACACAAAGCCCACCCCTATAACCTAAGAAAAAGTTAACTTGTGGGTCACAGACTGGTTAGACCAGTAATTTTCAAACTTCAGGCCATGGCTCCCTGGGGATCCTGGCTAGGTTAACATGTTAAAAAACGATTAACGATTGCCTTTAAATTGCCTAATGTAGTTTTTAAATAGGCAGAACTGAAAATGCTTTGTAACAGCTGCATGAAAGTAGTCCTGTATTAACATAGTTATAGTTCTGCAGTTTTCATCCAGAAGGCTGGGGAGTGCGCCTTAAAATGGACCATTTGTCAAAGAGAGGTCTAACACAACATGCTATGCTAGGATGTTTTTCAGCTCCACTGTTCTATCTCTTAGTGCTCTTGCAAAGAGTCTCGACTCCTGTGTTCCTCACCTGACCTCATTCTCTTATTTCCTGTTCACTGCCCGTGGCAATTTTTGCCTGTAGGTTCCAAGGTCACACCTCTGTCTGGCCTCTGTTCCCACTTCTCTGAGCCAATTCATGCCAGGATGGGCAGTGGCTAGAAATAAAACACCACGGGTTGTTACAGGTGAGTACTGTCTGATTCACACCAACACAAGCAGTCTGTTAAGCGTCTTTGTCTCTCTCCCACTTTCTATCTCAAGTCAATGATATATAATCTATAATAATAAAAGGCAAAGCCCTCACTGACTGACTGACTCACTCACTCACTGACTGACTGACTCACTCATCACTAATTGTCCAACTTCCCGTGTAGGTGGAAGGCTGAAATTTGGCAGGCTCATTCCTTACAGCTTACTTACAAAAGTTAGGCAGGTTTCATTTCAAAATTATACGCGTAATGGTCATAACTGGAACCTCTTTTTTGTCCATATACTGTAATGGAAGGCAGCAAGATGGCCGTAGGAGACTGAGTTGTGTGTTGCGTCATCACGCCTCCCACGTAATCACGTGAACTGACTGTGAACTCAGTACGTAGAAAAGAAGGAGGAGCCCCAAAGAGCGCTGAAGAAAACACTCATTACACAATTGACAAGGCAGCGAAACAATAAGAAGCGAGTGAGTGACGCATACAAGCATCTTCATAAGACACGAGGTATAAAAAAGCACGGTGTAAACCGTAAGTCAAAATTAACTTTATAGAAACGCTCCCGCTGCCGTTTGCAATACCATATTCGCGAGATACAAGTTTAATGAGAAGACACGAGGTATAAAAAAGCACGGTATAAACCTAACCTTAAATTAACTTTATAGAAACGCTCCCGCTGCCGTTTGCAATGCCATATTCGCGAGATACAAGTTTAATGAGAAGACACGAGGTATAAACGAGAGTTTGCATCACTTTGTAACAGAGTTAAAATTGCTGTAGCGAGAAACTTTTAATTGCCGGGTCTTAGCTAACATTAAATAAACCCGTGGACATCGCAACATCACACAAGAGAGCGGCTCACGTTAAGTGACTGAACGCAGCAGGAGTGATCACTTCCATGAATCAAACCTGTTCAAAAAACACATTACACAATTGATAAAGTAGGAAAAGAATATGAAACAAAGCACGGTATAAACCGTAACTTCAAATTAAGTTTATAGAAACGCTGCCGTTTGCAATACCATATTCGCCCCTGCGAAGCGCGGTGATTTTGCTATATATATTAAACTATTTCAACCATTGTATGATCTGCTTCTCGCAACTGAAAGAGGGCACCGTAGCAGAAGTTAGCCGACTTGCTCACCAACCACAAGCGTTACCTGGTAGGTAACCACCCATACAATCAGATTGTGAATCAGACTACGAATGCCTGCAATGTAATTACCCCGATCTACATGCTGTCAAATGAACGAACCACACGCCGTAGCACAACGTTAGGGGCTTCGCCTCTACGTCCGAGGATCGATTCCAGTAAGGGAGTGCAGTGACTGTGTACTCCTAATGAGCCCACAATTACGGCGAAACACGTGTCGCATACTATGCATCTTCAAAGCACGGTGTAAACAGTAAGTTTAAATTGAGTTTATACAAACGCTCCCGCTGCCGTTTGCAATACCATATTAGATGACTTTGTAACAGAGTTAAAATTGCTGGAGCGATAAACTTTTAACTGCCGGGTCATGTCGCGTGTTCTTGGGTAGGTACACCAAAAAATGTATACATTTATGCATGTAATGGGCAAACAAAAAATGTACTATACCCGAAAGCACTACAGTAGTACTCAATGTATCTTTACTTCTTAAATGTTAATGTTTTACTGTTTAATAATTTATACGCTTCTTATATGTTATTCGGATTCTTTTATCAAAATACCAGTAACAGCGCACTGCACGATAACGTGGAGTGAATACACTTGACATGACCATTCATAGTATTTATCCTCTTTCTCTGTACGTTTACCATTCGTTTGCTCAGAGGTTGATGCGCTTGCTGCTTAATGAGCAGCTCTTCACCCTAGCGTCCCGCTGCTTCTCTTCTTTCGTCGGCATCTTTTCCCGTTAAAACTGATTTTTTTTTAAAACTTAGTATGTTTTCTTTAATTTTTCAGTTAAACTGGCACTTAAGTCTTCAATCTGCCTCAAGAATGATTAGCGGAGGTGGTAGACAATGAAAACGTCAGCCGTACGCATCCGCCACGCACGCACTGGTGCGCGCAGCTGTGAGTTGACTCTACAATAAAATAAATAAAGATAAAAAGAGCAATAACTTGCAGCACCGCTATTCAATTACACTTGCCTAACGCCTCTCCTAAGGGGAAATACTGTGGGATCTGGGCATCCGTCAAAGCAGCAATCAGAAGCCTGATTAGAAAGCGGGAAGCTGTGATTTGTCCTCTCCCTCCCATGTAACAATCGCAGCCCGTGTTGCAACGCACTATGTATGTATATGTATATATGTGTATGTGTGTGTATATGTATGTGTATATATATATATATATATATATATATATTTGTTCATATGTGTAGGAAAGCGAATAGTAGACGTGACGTAGTATATGTGTACCAAATTTCAAGTCAATAGGTGAAACGGTTTGCGACCTACAGGTGATTTAAAATCCTGGACAGACAAACGAATAGCCACGGTAGTGTTTTATAGAAGAACATTTTAATGTTTAATAATTTATATTTATATGCAATGTGCTTCTTATATATTACTTCATATTCTCAAATGATAATGATGTTAATGTTGTTTATATTGATTTCTATGTTATTGTAAGTGCCCTTTATTTGTGGAAAAATAAATTTGGCAATTAAACTTATTTTATACATACTTTTTATTTTTTTCTCTTGCACTCAGTGAGCGAATCCACTGGGTAATCAGCTATATATATATATATATATATATATATATATATATATATAGATAGATAGATATATGTGTATGTATGTAGATAGATATGTATGTATATGTATATATGTGTGTATATATGTAGATATACAAATATGTATATGTATATATGTGTATATATATGTAGATACACAAATATGTATATGTATATATGTGTCTGTATGTGTATATATATGTTGATATATGTATATATATATGTGGATGTGTATATGTATATATATATATGTATATATATGTTTACATAACCTCTTTAACACACTACTTCTCCGCTGCGAAGCGCGGGTATTTTGCTAGTATTTAATTATAATATTTTTAGCTCTTATAAACTTGTTTGCTGTATCATCATTTACAGAATAGTTTTCAAAATTGGCAGACTAGTGTAGAGTATACAGTACAATGAGGAATAGACATAAATGTTAAAAATTGTTAATACAAAATACATGTATGCAGCATTTCATTTTAGTGTTATTGATACAATATTCATCAATAGCAGAAAGCTTCAACAGTTCAGCACCCTTCGTCATTCCTTAAAAATTAAATACAGGAACTGGCTGAGCCGAGAAGCAGGCTCAGCCTTTACACTGAGTTGGAAACATCTGTGAGTTATTTTTCTTTTTTTTTTTTTGACCACAAGTTCTATGTAACTTGTGAGTTAGTTTTCTCCTGCGTTTGTACTGTATATGCTGCCACAAACATGCCCATCAGCTTATGGGCTTAAATAACTGTAATTATCCACCAGATCAGGGGTTTGCATTGTCCTTTAAAACTTTCTCTTTTTCTCCCTCTGCAGACCAACAGAAGGAACCTCCCACTGATGTTGTCACTTTTGGTTCCCCTGGACCCACCCCTTCCTGTCATTCCTCTATATAGCCGCCAGACTGGCTCCATGTATTTAGTTTACTCAGACCTAATTGCCTTGTTATTTTGCAACTTGTTTTCAAGTACACGGGGTTACCGCGGTGGTACACCCCAAATCTTTATATTGGTTTTTTTGTGTTTATTCCACAATGTCTTATAAATATAAATTATTAAAGGGCCTTTTTTTATTCCACATCAAATCACACTGCTTAAAAAAAGTTTGGAATTTACATGGATAATTAAAAAAAACAAACATCCATGCAAAATACTACCCATAATCCATTGTTATCATTCAAAAATGCAATATAGGGCTGGGGGTAGGGGGTTAAGAAATATCAGCTTTAGTTGCGCCCAGCAAGAGTTCAGTTTTTGACAAATTTAAGATAAAAATTGGTGGTATTTCAAAACACTTCAGTTCCTGGAGTTGGTACACCAGGAAAGAAGGTTTGAGTATCCCTGGCGTAGAGGTATTATAATATTTAATCATATATTCATATAGTCTGCTATAGTTTAGAATATGCTTTGAATAATGAATCTGCTATTGTCCAAATTCATGTTGTGGAACTGTTGTTAGCAAAAACTAAAAATCAAGATAATGCCCAGCTTCTTAGCATTGGGTTTGTATTTGTTTGGGGTGGGCCTGACCAGGTGGCACAACAATTTGGGGGACCCTGGCTTAGAAAAGTTTGGGAACCCCCAGATTAGACTGATTCATAGGGGATGTCAGAGTACACCATTGACCATCACAGGAGACACTTAAATAAAGTCTACAACTGTGAAATTGCTGGAAAAATTGTGTAATATGACATGGCCTTAAGATAGGATGACTGACACACTTTTTTTTGCATTTCTGTAGTTGCAGCCAAAGCAGAATATTTTAATTATATCTTTGTGTAAATTAATACCAAAAATATTTTATTTATACATTATTATTATTATGCAGCATGTTGGCACAGCCTTCAGAACTACTGCCTCATATTTCAAGAGCCATGGCTTCCCGATTTTGGGAGGAATTTTCATGTTTTCCATGTGTCTGCATTGGTTTCTCCAGGTTGTCTGGTTTTCTCCCATATAACAAAACAATTGACCTAATGTGGGTGAGCGTGTGAGTGGTCTTCACATTGTGCCTGATGTTGCCATGACTGTATATCGCCCAGCAACTCTCTTTTGGAATAAGTAGGTTGGGGATGTGAATCCATTAATTTGTATTTAGATTTCTGAGAAAAAAATGGAGTGTGTATTTCTAATATTTTACCATATTTTTCCACCACAGCACCTTGAATCACACAAACTATAAAGTATCTCCTTTTTCATTGGTGTTTGTGAATCAAATAAACATATTAAAAGAACACAATTATTCTGTAAACAGTCTGCTTAGAAAGAATTAAAAATTAACCAGTTCAGACTGGGCTCTGAAGTTCTCTTTCATCAAGCTTCTTTGAAAGTTATTATTGTACTTGCTGTTATTTTTATTTAATTGGGTTGTATTTCATTATACTGCTTTGTTTCTTAAAGTTAAAAAAATAACCAAAAGTAATATTTTTTCAGGCAATATCTGCTGTTCACTGCTTAATGCTTGTGTTTCATTTAGCATCAATCTTGGTGGAGCAGGGAAAATATTTTGACCATAAAATGTTATTAATGTTTTAAATGGGGAGTACTTTATGCCCGATTACTCTATGGCAGTGCTTCCCAAACTCGGTCCTGGGGACCCACTGAGGCTGCAGGTGTTTGTTCCAACCAGCTTCTATTTTTAATTGGACTCCTGGGCTAATTAAGTGAACTGTTTCCCAAGTTCTATGTTTTGGGAACAATATAGAAATTAGAAAACTAAGTTTGGTTTTATATATATATATATATATATATATATATATATATAATATATATTGCTGATCTCCCGGGCTCCACGATGCTCAGGGCGCCCCCCTGGCAGTGGCCACGGGCCCCAATGGGTTTGAGTCTCCTCGCTCTGTCCCCTCACTATCCAGGGCGGTTGCCCCCTTGTGGCCCGGGGGACGTATAGACAGACTCCTGGTCCTTCCAGGTGTCCCAGCTGGGTCTGGCCCCCAGCCACCTGCCACAATATATATATTTTATACATATATAATTTAAACAGCTCCCAAGATGGTAAAGGGTCTAAGCTCAATCGAGTAAGAGCTAGTACATTTTCTCTTAATAATTTGTTATTAATTCCCTTGCTAACCTTAACATCAATAACATGTATTTTTAAAAGAAATAAAAGAAAGAAACAAAACATTTAACTCTGTGAACTACATTGGTTATATGAACAGAAGTCTGCTGTTGATTGATGTTAGAAAACAATGCAGCCTGTGCAGATTTAGTTGACTCGATGGTTTACTGTATTTTGGTAAGATGTTTTTGGCAAAGAAAAGTAGGAGCATTACTACATTTTCCTCCTTTTAGTACTAAATATTGCCTTTGTTAATTAAAATTAAAGAAATTAAGGTTAGTTCAGTGGATGGTTGTAATAACAAAAATAATTGTTTGTTGAAAATGAGCCAGTGGAGCCATTAATAAAATAACATTTTTAGTGTAGCTGAAGAAAGAAATGCTATATATACAGTATATGAGTGTTAATCTTCGGTTTTTACTCTCATTGCAATTCACTGTTAAATTACAATAAGAAATTAACATTTTACACTTTTGTTAGTAAGTCAGATGAATATGTGTCACTAGAAATGATCTAATAGTTAATAACGTTCCATATGAATGTCTACTTTGATATGACGGAGAATGTATAGTAGCAGTTGTGGCTGGAAATTGTTGTTGCTGGATGAATGTTATTTGTTATTCCTCTTAAATTTGTTAAAATGCAATATTAGTAGCCACTTATTTTAATATGTTTTACTTTGTGATACTTTTCACACTTCTCTAAAACGGTTACTACTATTGCCTGCCTGCTGGCACGTGGGGTGAGGCAGCAACACAGTCGTCCTCAAGCAGCACTTTGTTAAGGGCGTCATTTTCATGCAACATTATTTTTTTTAAAATGAGAGTTAATCTTTAGAATTACATACACACCCAGTTCTTTATATACCACCTTTAAAAAATGAAAGATATATTTCTTTATAAAAGTTTCAGATTGCAGGTAATGCAGTTCACACTGCTTTGCCACACCACAAACTTCTAAGTGTCAAATCACCCAAATCATATTTTGAAGGTACATGTCATTATATGATACTGTCCCCCATTTTTCTGATGTTCACATATTGTATTAAATAAATTTTGGATTATGCGACTTTGTAGAATTGTGTTAATTTTGAAAATGTTATTAAGGACTTATTCACAGGTAAAATGTCTGTTAAAGGTCTCAGGTTTGCAAGGTGCAGGACAGAGTTTTAAAATGCCAAGAAATAAACTGAACAAAACAGTTCAAATTCGCTTTGCATTTAATTTCGCAATCACAAAATAGAATAAACATATTTTTGGGGAGTCAGATTCAATTGGTGGAGGATCTGTACAATTTAAATGCCTATTTTGTGTCTTTTAGGATTTAAAGCTAATCTTTCATTTTTTCCAAAATCATGAACCTTATTTAGATCTTTACTTTGTTTCAAGGATGCACTGTATCATAGGTATATTGTACTGTGATATATACGGTTTGTACCTTACCACAAGTGGCACTATTTAATATGCCATCTGTGATATCAGCCATCTTGTTATGATTTTGTTATATAAAATAATATATTTGAAGGTAGTAAAGGTGTAATGATGGTTTTATGAAAGTTTTAACATACAAATCTATAAGTCAGGAAGACATTTTCCCTACTACTTTAATATAATTTTTTTCTGGTTGTGAATGGCCGCAGGGAGGAGTGGTGGCTCTGAGGCTAGGGATTTGCACTGGCAATCGGAAGGTTGTCAGATCAAATCCCTTAAATGCCAAAAGTGGCTGTACTCCATTGGTTCTACTCCTGTAGTTGCTTCATCCTGGGTGTGACGTTAAACTGCCTCCAGCCCTGCAAGCAGGGGAAAAATTGGGGGTTGGTGGCAGGATTGGAACGCCAGCCACCATAAAAAAACCTCATACTGTTCCAGTGTGGTGCTCAGGTGTCACATGCTGCACTTGGGCCCTAATCCAGGTGATTGGTTGCGTGGTGGGTGTGACAACCCACTATCAGCATCTCTCCTCTCTCTGTGAATAGCCACCTTGGAGAAACAAAATGCTTTCAATGCCACAATTGACTAAAAGTCATATAATAAATATTGGACCAGATGACGATATCACAATATGAAACATTGTTCTTGGTGTTTCCAAATTGAATAGGTAGCAAACAACATTTTTTTTTCTTTTAGTTTGTCTATCCATTCATTTTGCATACTTTGCTACTTAGTTACATAAGTCATGATTAGATGAAACTACTACTATGATAGAAAGTCAATTTCAAGTTCACATTTATTGTCACGTACACAGAGTACAGTCAAGTACTCTGATTAAGTAAGGGCCATTTCACCATTTCATTAATTACGTCAATACCACAGCTCACAGATGATTGTGTGTATTAATATCTGAGGAAATCTGGACCTGAAATGTGAATGATGAACGAAATCAAACAAAGTCCAAAGGTAAAACATGCAAACTACAAAATGATTGGTGATTATTGTTGGAATCAGGCCCAGATCCTCAGAGATATGTGGCAGCAGTACTAACCGTTGTGACACCTTGAGATATGGCATAGCATTGACATCTGTATATGAATTAAAAGTTTGAAATAATTTTATGCCACACTTTTCTTTGTTTAAGACGTGGCTGTAAAACATTCAATGAATCAGTAACTTGGTGAGTGCTCATTCAGTAGACCAAAATAGTTGTGCCAATAATTGGCAATTAAAGCTATGAATTCATGAACTGCAAGCATACTGTATAAATGTTTTTTTTCCAATGTCTTTGCACCCATCTTGAATTAAAATAGTTTATATCATAAATATCTTGAAATATCTTTTCAAGTGATGTCTGCAAACACAACATCAAGGATTTGACCTGCATCTTGAAAAAAGGCAATTAGATACCTGTAAATTTAATACTAATTTGACCTTTATAACATGTATTCTTTAATAAATATGCCAGATACATCTCTGTGCAACTCTATCAAGCAAAGCTAATTACAGAGGGGTATTAACTGCTCTCAAGACGGTTTCTTGAGTTGAATTATTTTTCCCTGTTGTATCATCATATCAGCAACATCAAACAATTATACAAAAACCCTCCAGCAAACATGACTTATAGCCTCTGTAGGCAAAAACCCTTTTTTCTGAAAATTAGTATTAAAACATTCAAGAGGAATCCATGTTTATACTTTGCAGAGGAACATGATCTCTGGTGATTTTTGTTTTCAGGTTTTATTTAGAATTTGTGTGACTACAGTGTGCTGTTTTTTTTAATGTGCTGTTTACTACAATCTTTGTATCATTGATTTTCAGTAAATGGCATTTCTATTCATTTATCTATTGAACTCTGTGAGAGCCTACCCAAGCACCAATAAGTGCAGAGCTGGAGGCTGTAACAGAGAGTCTATCACAGGGCACACACACATGCATACACATACTCAAACAGGGCCAACTTTGTCTCAACACCTTTACTAAACTACATATCATTGGAACATGGAAGGAATACCAGAGCATCCAGGGAAAAACCAACACAGAAACAAGAAAAATGTGCAAACTCAATACAGACTGTGACAGAGCCTCAACTGACTATATGCACATTCTCTTCCTGATTTTGCATAAGCCCGCCACCTCTCTTCTGGCGCTGATAGGAGAACAGACTAACTATGGCGTTTTTTCTCTTGATCACTTCAAAACATGCCCAGACATATGGCAAAAATTATAAGTCACATTATCAAAGCATTATGCCACACATAAGGAGCGAAATTGGAGAAGAGCACCAAACTATATGTTCCAAGCTACATCCACAATGACAAAGGTAAGATCCAGACATATTAACACGTTTCTATACAAGCCAAGGTTAACACTAGAATTACCAAAGCCTATGAAAAAACTTGTAAACCCGGCCCACCTTAAATACCTTTGCACCTCTCCGTCAGTGTCTTTTGTC
Source organism: Erpetoichthys calabaricus (assembly GCF_900747795.2). NCBI lineage: Eukaryota > Metazoa > Chordata > Cladistia > Polypteriformes > Polypteridae > Erpetoichthys > Erpetoichthys calabaricus. Next base: position 188,009,770 of record NC_041399.2, read on the forward strand.
TTGTAAATGTGTCGATCAGCAGCAAGCAGCCTGCTATACCATCCAACCACTGCCGCAGAAAGGGCAAGAAGTTCTCTCAGTTCCAGCCATGATTATCTGAGAGTGAGCTACCTAGAATTGTATAGAGTAAATAATGTCATGTGTGTTCCGTGTCTACAATAATCTATGTAAACACATCATTAAAACCATATAATAGAACCATATAATGTGTGAAGGCTGAAGTCCAAATATGAAGTAAACACTTTCACAAAAGGTGCAAGGATAATGCGACAGCTTCCGTGGTGCAGCAGTAAGAACTGCTGACTTGTAATCCAGAGGTTGCAAGTTTGAAACCAACTCCCCCGCAAAATAACTGTTTTGAGTAATAAGCTCCTCTTATTTTTAATATTATACAATAAAAACATACATTTGATTTGTGTCTGTAACACCCGGTGTAAATGTATAGTACTTGTAAAATTTATCGTTTTTTTCCACTTTTATTCTCTGTCACGATCACAATACAACACCCACCCCCCGCCCCAGATCTGACGCTGTTAGTTTTTATCTTAAACTGGGAATAACTGTAGATGTGAGTGGTGTTTTGAGACAATGGAACTGGAAATTCTTTGAACTGGAGGGATAAAAGCTGACACACTGGTGTATCCTGCCTTTCTGGTATGTCATTGTCACTTGAATTTTTTCTGTTCAGTTTTATTGAGTGTTCCTGCTCATACTGAGTTATTATGCACCTTATGGTCCATGATGTCAAAGCCACACTGACAAAAAACAGAGACATAGGTATATATGATATTTGGAATAATTCATTTTATGACCTGTATATTATATTTCAGAAAACATTGTGGCACTGATGCAACATTATTCATATTATTCATATTCATTCGCATGCCTCCTTGTGGTTGTAATCAGTGACTGCATTTTTTTCTTCTGATCTTGCCCAGTCTCCACATTTTGGTGCATGGTGGTGTTTCTTTTGTACTTTAAGACATGCAGAGGAAAGAATAGATAGATAGATAGATAGATAGATAGATAGATAGATAGATAGATAGATAGATAGATAGATAGATAGATAGATACTTTAATAATACAGAGAGGTCAGTTCCACGCTATATGTAATCATTAAATTCAAATGTTAACAGTTCCCACACACCCAAGGACTGTTCTTCGTACATTTTCGACATGTGTACCTGTTGCAATGTACACACTTCTCTCTATGCTGTGATTCCTATTACATTGAAGGGGCACCTGACACTGACTGAGTTTGTTTTCCTGAGGGAAGCGGCAGTCTTGGAACAGATGCTTGTCGATGTTGCATGCTCTTTTTCTTTTTCCATCGCCTTCTCTTGTAAGAAGTGACGATGAAGTTCTTATGCAAGGTAAGCAAAGTACACTCTTCTTTTCTCAGTGGACCCATGCATGCCTTGTACAGTACATGTGTGTTGATCACCACCAGGTCAAGCATGTTATAACACACAACAACCGGCCACCCGCGTGTTCCTCCTCGCACTGAATAAGCTCACTCCATCTGGTGCATGATGTCAACGCAGCACCGGTAAAAAAGACAAATATTTGTGACATTTTGAAGAAATCATTTGATGACCTGAATAGTACCAATCAGAAAACATCCATCCATCCATCCATTATCCAACCCGCTATATCCTAACTACAGGGTCACGGGGGTCTGCTGGAGCCAATCCATCATCCCACTAATGCAATATTATTTGAAAACGAACAGAGTCAGATCGGGTAAAAATTTATGGTACTTGTAAAAGTTAGCTTTTTTTCAGTCTTATTCTATCAGTCACGTTCAGTGCATATCCTGGAGTACAAAAGAAACGCCATCATGCACGAAAATGTGGAGAATGGCCAAGATCGGGGGGGGGGGGGGGGGGGAAACGCGGCCACAGATTACAACCACAAGAAGGCATGCAAATAAATATGAATAATATGAATAATGTTGCATCCGTGCCACAATGTTTTCCGAAATGTACTATAAAGGTCATAAAATGAGTTATTCCAAATATCATATATACCTATGTCTCTGTTTTTTTGTCAGTGCAGATTCACCAGTGTTTATGTGTCAGCTTTTATATCTCCAGATCAGAGAATGTCCAGTTCCATTGTCTCAAAACACCACTCACATCTACAGTTACTCCTAGTTTCAGATAAAAACTAACGTCGTCAGATCTGGGGCAGGGGGCGGGTGTTGAATCATGATCGTGACTGAGAGAATAAAAGTAAAAAAAAAAAAAAAAACTAACTTTTACAAGTACTATAAATTTACACCAGCTGTTACAGACACAAATCAAATGTATGTTTTTATTGTATAATATTAACAATAAGAGCAGCTCACGACTCAAAACAGTAAATTTGCGGGGTAGCTGGTTTTGAACTCACAACCTCTGGATTATAACTCTGCAGTTCTTACCGACACACCACAGAAGCTGTTGTATTGCACTTGTACCTTTTGTGAAAGTGTTTATTTGAAATTTGGCAATCAGCCTTCACACATTATATAGTTCAAGTCTACATTTTGTCATTTATTACTAAAACATGAAAAATGGTTCTGTTTTAACGATGTGTTTACATAGATTGTTGTAGACATGGAACACACATGAAATTATTTCCCCTAAACAACTCTAGGTAGCTCACTCCCAGATAATCAAGGCTTGAACTGGGAGAACATCTTGCCTATTCTGCAGCGGTGGAAGGATGGTATAGCAGGTTGCTTACTGTTTGGACTTATCGACACATTTACAAGACAAAAGATGCTGACGGAGAGGTGCGAAGGGATTTAAGGTGGGCCAGGTTTACCAGTTTTTTCATAAAATTCTGACTCAGAGGGTCCAATCTATTAGTAACTTGCAAAGACATGACAAATTAAGCTAATATGTACTTCTGCAATTAACAGTGTATTTAAGAATATAATCAACAGCTTTAATTTAGTCACCTCCTTCCTTATACTAAGTGGCTCCATGCATGTGTCAAATAAAGATATCTTCCTATCCTGAAACTGTCTCTGACACTATAATGAGTAATTTGACTTGATGGCTTTTTGGAGAATTTAGGTGAAAAGAATTGGCAAGCTTTTTTGTCTGGATGGCCTATACTTGTTAAAACCGATCAAATGTTCTAATGTATATACATGCATTGGCCTTCAAACTTGTTTAATTGGTTCACTCCCTTTCTTACTGCTACACAACTGTCAAGCACTCCTTTATGCACCTTCTATTCTGACAAAAACAACTGTGAACCTTTTTGGTGTGGTTAACCTTCACTTAGTCTCTAATGCTCAATCATCATTATGTACATTCTGTACTTAATTAACTCAATACCTCACTAACAATCTTCAAGCTAGAATTTAAGCTTCTCCACAGCACTGAGAATGTTATTGTACTTGCAGTGCCGTAAGAACTCTGCTGAATGTTATGGTACATGCTGCTTCTGAATGTAGTCCTATCTCTCTGGCTGCTTGCAGACTGTATTCTTTGCTATTGGAGCAAGCTTTCTGATGTCCGACTCCAGGGATGGTTCTTAAGATGCCAGTCCAATTCTGTATAATATCTATATGTTGCCTCTGGACTCCCTGATTTACCAACATGAAGACCTTTCTTAGTTGTATAACAAAGTTAGAAATGATCACATGCATGTCTATCACTACATTATCACATTTTGTAGGATCTCCAGCTCAACTTTAAAAATGTGATACTTACTGAACATTTTTGTTCACATTCTATCACAAGTCTTAGGTTGTTTTTACAATATGCACAGCTTTAACTCTGCAGTGGACAAGGTCTCTTTTTTACCATTTGCACATCTTTGCCAGCATTTCAACTTTCCACTCTTCTAATTATGCAAAAATACAATGTCATAACTTTATTCCCTCCATACCAAATCATTACAAATTGATTTTTTTAATAATAATTGAACTGTAAACCAACTATAACTTACGTTGAAATTGCTGCGAGTGGTTTGCAGACATGAAGCAAATGTGATGAATGCATACCCTGACAGCACTACTTATACAACACTGGATTATGTTCAAAACTTTCCTGCTAATTTCAACACCCCAGAATACCTGTCATCATTACTTGCATTTTGCCCGCTTGACAGATTACTAAGATCAACTGTGGCTGGCCTTATAACAATTCCAAAGACCCATTTTAAACTCCCAGTGAACATTTGCTCAGAACTGTGGCCCCAACTCTCTGGAAGTCTCTTCCTGTGCCTGTTTGTGAAGCTCCATCAGTGGACACATTCAAATCTTACTTGAAGACTAAGGTAAGATTGCATTCTTATGCTAAAATCGTTTAATTTTATTTTTTCACTCCTCAAACAACATTTAGTGAGCTAAAGTGAAAACATGATTTTAGAAAGTTTTGGACATTAATGCAAAAGAAAAAACTGAAATATCTCATTGACACAAGAATTCAGAAACTTTACTGTTACACTTGAAATCTGGTTCATGTGCATCCAAATCTACTAATCATTGCTGAGATGTTTCTACAACTTGTTGGAGTCCTCCTGTGTTCTATTCAGTTGACTGGAAATGATTAGGAAAGGCACACACCTGTCTATAGAAGGTCTCACGGTTGACAATCAGAGCAAAAGTCAAACCATGAGGTCAAAAGAATTCCCTACAGAGCTTAGAGTTGAGATTATTTAAAGATCTGGGTGAGGCTACACATTTCTGCAGCACTGAAGATTCCCAAGAGCACACAATAGCCTTCATAATTCTTAAATTGAATATGTTTTGAACAACTATAACTATTCCTTGAACTGGTTTGCCAAACGGACGAATCAGGAGAGAAAGGCCTTGGTTAAAGAGATAACCAAGAACCCAGTGATCCCTGTGAGTCCCAAAGAACCTGTGTAGAGATGGGAGAGCTTCCAGAAGGACAACCACCACTTCAACACTCCACTATTATAGCAGCATTTCCAGATGACACATGAAAACCATTTAAAGTTTGCAAAAATGCACCTAACGGACTCTTAGACTACAAGAAACAAGATTCTCTGGTCTAATGAAATCAAGATTGAAAAGTTTGCCCTTAACTGTAATCATCACATCTGTAGAAAACCAGGCACCATTCATTACTTGTGTAATACCCTTCCAACAGTGAAGCATGGTGATGGCAGCAGCATCATCATGCTATGAGGTTTTTTTTTTTTTTTTTTGCAGCAGGGACTGGAAGAGTAGTGAAGGTTGAAGCAAAGCTGAATGGAGCAAAGTGCAGTAATATCTTTAATGAAAATCTTCTCCAGTGCGCTCTGAGCCTCAGACTAGTTTGAAGGCTCGCTTTTCAACAGGAAAATGACCCTAAGAACAAAGTACAGAAAACACAGGAGTGACCTAGGGACTACTCTGGAAATGTTCTTGAGTCGCTAAGCTAAAGTCTGGACTTTAACCCAAACAATCATCACTAGAGAAACCAGTTAACAGCCGTCCACTGACAGTCCCCATCCAACCAGAGCTTGAGAAATCTGCATAGAATAATGGCAGAAAAACTCTGAAACCTGTGTGTGAGGCTTGTCGTATCACACCCAAGAAGACTCCAGGATGTAATCGCTGCCAAAGCTGCTTTAACAAAGTACTGAGTAAAGAGTCTGAATGGTTGTGTAAATGTGATATTTCAGATTTTTGTTTTTAACAAATATTCTAAAATCTTGTTTTCAGTTTGGTATTTTGGGGTATTGAATGTTGCATTATGAGGTAAAAATTAATGTAAATGGTTTACGCAAAAGGCTGCAACATAACAAAATGCATAAGAACTAAAGGGGTACTTTCTGAAGGCACTGTAATTGAAGCCTGTTTTACTATATCTACTGTTATTTTGAAAAGTATTCATGTTTGATATCTATAATGTCTTGTGATGGTAGACTTTGTGAATGGTGCTATATAAAAGAAATATTGAATTGCTAATTAATCTCCTAGATCTCTCTCATTCTTTCTCTCTAAAACATTGCCATAATTCACAAAATTGCAAAAAATAAAACTCCTAATCCCTCCAGTACATATACCTACTTGTCTGATGATGTGTTAATTCATATAAAGGCAGTGTTAATAGACAACAGGAATAGATTTGTCTAATGGCTGTTTATTTGAGGCATTTATGTACAATCTTGATTAAATATCGACAACAGGAAAAACGTCCCTTTTCTTATTTCTTATTTAATAATAAAGGAAGGAATTCTGAAACGTTTCCTAAATCTACCTACTGAGAAAATGTTTAATTTGTAAAGTGACATGTTCACTTTCAATTCAGCTTTTACAGTTCCAAAGGGGAATATTCCATAAGTGGTTTGCCACAACGGTTTTTACAATGAGATCAAAATGCATACAAGAATTCTACAATTAATTTGTAGAAATAAATACAAATATACTGGTAAAACAAAATGCATGTGATTGTAAACACAGGTCTGGCAGGGACTCATTGTTTGTTGTTAGAATAGATCTTCATTCTTTTAGTTTAGTGATTCTCAATTTATAATACAGATAATGACAGCACTAGGAAGTTGATCTACATCTGGGATTCCTTCTTTAAACTTTTCCCAATCTGTGCAATGAAAGCACCCTTGGAAGTCCAAACCAAAATCTTCACTCCAATGTACTTTTACCCTTTTTAAGGCAGAATAAAGAGAGGATAGTTTTTCAAATGATTCTCTTCAGCTGAGGATAAGTCAATTAAGCAGATGTCATAATTATGTAGAAAGCAAATAAGTATTACATATTTCATAATACACATTTTTCAAGGATGTTATAAAAAATTAATCTTATTTAATAGCTTGGGGAATAATGCATATCATAAAATCATCCGGCGCCGCCGTGAGTGGCAGCCTTTTCAGCAGCTCCGTGTATGACTGTATATGTATGTGTACTTTTCTACTTTTATTTTTCTATTTTTATTTATTGATCACTCCTACCACTTTATTTTATGTGGATTCCTTCCCTGGACACACTTACTTTTACAACGTGGGCATGGATTTTAACACGCCGAGACTCGCCTATTCAAGTACTCAACTTCGAGCGCTGAGAACAAATGCCAGTGCCGGTGTGGTTCCATATTTACCCGACGAGGTAAGAAGGCGGTATCGTGGCAGCAGAGCCGGCACTAAGCTAAAAAAGAAGCGGCTTGCGAGAAAGTGGCGTTTCAAGCCTTCGGTGCCTTCTGTGATTCTGGGGAATGTGAACTCAATCTCAAATAAGATCGACGAACTGGCTACGCTGGTGAAAAATGTAAGGACCTACAGAGAATGCAGTTTGTTGTGTTTCTGCGAAACGTGGCTAAATAACACCATCCCAGATGCCAACGTGGAGCTATCCGGGTTTAGCACAGTTAGAGCGGACAGAGATGCAAGTACCTGTGGTAAGCACAAAGGAGGAGGACTCGCTCTCTATGTTAATACACGGTGGTGTAACTCTGGACATGTTAACGTCAAAATCTCCACTTGCTGCAGGGATATCGAACTGTTGGCCGTAAGTTTACGTCCCTACTATTTGCCCAGAGAGTTTGGACATGTCATTGTTGTTATTGTATACATTCCTCCTCGGGCAGACGTGGAGTCAGCGAGTGACATCATCCATTCTGCTGTTGCTAAATTACAAACGCAGCACCCTGAGGCGCTTGTGCTAATCGCTGGAGACTTTAACCATGTGACGCTGGACAAAACATTACCTGCATTCTCCCAGTATGTGGACTGTAACACCAGGGGAAATAAGACTATTGATTTACTGTATGCAAACGTTAAAGACGCATACAGTGCCACCCCGCTGCCTGCGCTTGGGAAAGGAGATCATAACCTGGTTCTGCTTCAGCCTCACTACAAACCAAAAGTGAGAGTCCTACCTGTAACCAAACGATCATTCAGGAAGTGGACCCCGGAGGCTGAGAATACTCTGAGAGAACTTTTTGGAACTACAGACTGGGATATCCTGCAGGGATCTCATAATGAGAACATTGAGGAAGTTGTTGACTGCACTACTGACTACATCAACTTCTGTATGGACATTGTAGTTCCAGTAAGAACAGTACGCTGCTATGCTAACAACAAGCCATGGATTACAAGTGACATCAAGGGCCTTTTGAATCAGAAGAAAAGGGCTTTTAAAGACGGTGATCAGCATGAGCTCAAGCGCGTGCAGAAGGAACTCCGAGTCCAACTCAGGGCGGCGAAGGAGCAGTACAGGAGAAAGCTGGAGCAGAAGTTGCAGAATAACAGCATGAAGGAAGTGTGGGATGGGATGAAGATCATCACTGGCTGCAGCTCGAAGCGGGGTACCACCATTGAGAGAGACGTGAAGAGAGCAAACCAAATGAACAACTTTTTTAACAGGTTTGACCACCCTAACCCACTCTCACTTTCACCTCGGAGTACTGCACCCTCCACACATCCTTCTGCTGATACCAGCATAGGAAAAACATCCCCACCCATAATAACAACAGCGCAAGTGAGCAGAGAGCTGAGGAGACTTCGTGCCAGCAAAGCAGCGGGTCCAGATGGAGTATCGCCACGACTGCTGAAGGTCTGTGCATCGGAGCTGGGGGGTCCTCTACAGCGCATCTTCAACCTGAGCCTGGAACAGAGGAGAGTCCCGAGGCTTTGGAAAACATCTTGTATCACCCCAGTCCCAAAGGTATCACGTCCTAGTGAGCTGAATGACTTTCGGCCTGTTGCTCTGACATCACATGTGATGAAGACCATGGAGAGGCTGCTGCTTCACCACCTTAGGCCACAGGTTCAACACGCCCTTGACCCTCTGCAGTTTGCATATCAGGAGAAGGTGGGAGCGGAAGATGCCATCATCTATATGCTACACCGATCCCTCTCTCACTTGGACAGAGGCAGTGGTGCTGTAAGAATTATGTTTCTAGACTTCTCTAGCGCCTTCAACACAATCCAACCTCTGCTCCTTAGGGACAAGCTGACAGAGATGGGATTAGATTCATACCTAGTGGCATGGATCGTGGACTATCTTAAAAACAGACCTCAGTATGTGCGTCTTGGGAACTGCACGTCTGACATTGTGGTCAGCAACACAGGAGCGCCACAAGGGACTGTACTTTCTCCGGTCCTGTTCAGCCTATATACATCGGACTTCCAATACAACTCGGAGTCCTGCCATGTGCAAAAGTTCGCTGATGACACTGCTATCGTGGGCTGTATCAGGAATGGGCTGGAGGAGGAGTATAGGGACCTAATCAATGACTTTGTTAAATGGTCCGACTCAAACCACCTACACCTGAACACCAGCAAAACCAAGGAGCTGGTGGTGGATTTTAGGAGGCCCAGACCCCTCATAGACCCAGTGATCATCAAAGGTGACTGTGTGCAGATGGTGCAGACCTATAAATATCTGGGAGTGCAGCTGGATGATAAATTAGACTGGACTGCCAATACTGATGCGCTGTGCAAGAAAGGACAAAGCCGGTTATACTTCCTTAGAAGGCTGGCTTCCTTCAACATCTGCAATAAGATGCTGCAGATGTTCTATCAAACAGTTGTGGCGAGCGCCCTCTTCTACGCGGTGGTGTGCTGGGGAGGCAGCATTAAGAAGAAAGACGCCTCACGCCTGGACAAACTGGTGAGGAAGGCAGGCTCTATTGTTGGCATGGAACTAGACAGTTTGACATCTGTGGCAGAGCGACGGGCACTCAGCAGGCTCCTATCAATTATGGAAAATCCACTGCATCCACTAAACAGTGTCATCTCTAGATAGAAGAGCAGCTTCAGTGACAGACTGCTGTCCTGCTCCACTGACAGACTGAGAAGATCGTTCCTCCCCCAAACTATGCGACTCTTTAATTCCACCAGGGGGGATAAACGTTAATATTTAACATTATACATAGTTATTGTCTGTTTTTTTTTTTTCACCTGTATTATTATCATTCTTTAATTTAATATTATTTATTGTATCAGTATGCTGCTGCTGAAGAATGTGAATTTCCCATTGGGATTAATAAAGTATCTATCTATCTATCTATCTATCTATCTATCTATCTATCTATCTATCTATCTATCTATCTATCTATCTATCTATTGTAAGCTCTTTAAAGATGAAATAAGACAGTACATGTGCACTTAACACTTTATAATAATTTTTATTAATAAATTCTTACAAACATTTTCATTGGATGAACAACATTAGATTAGGTATGGCAAAAAGATATACAACTAATAAATTAATAATTTACAAAAATGTAAAGTATAAAAAAGACTTTTACAGGCAAAAACATAGCATAGCCATTTTTACAGACTACAAATTATGAACATCGAACTTATATATGATAAAAAACAGGTTGCTCTTTAGACTGCAATGGATTTTTTTAAAAAGAATCTGAAATGTGTTGAAATAGTCTCCAACACACAACCTGATGTTACAGTCAGGACAGTAGAAATGTGTTTCTTTGCGCAAGTTTTCTGTTGTTTACACATGAGAGGACATATTGTCAGTGCCTGATCTGCATGATGGACATGGCCATTGTGTTATTGTAGGCTACCACAGCGCAAAGCACACTTGCTTCCACATTTCCCCTGACACGGACATTGAACAGTGCTTAAGAGGCTAATGTCTTTCTTGTCCTTCCACTTGATTGTAATCATTGTAACTTTTTAACAAGTCTCACAAGACCAAATTCACCTAGCATATCATGGCAATTTACTCATACAGCACCATATGCATCAGTGTCGCTTTCTGTGTCAACGTCTGATAACCAATTCACATTGTCATCAATATCCCTTGATTCAATGAATGGTTCCGTTTCTAAAACTGGCTTTACATTTTTTAATTTAAATGCCACTGCGCGTTTTGGCTGAAGGCTCCACCCCACTCATGAATACTGATTAGTCAACATTGAGTGGCAAACCAAATAGAAATATTTATTACAATATGATGTTATTTTATCCACTAGATGGCCGCAGAATACCATCCCAAGTGTTGTTCAGGCTTAACACTGTACATGTGAACAATACAGCTCTCCCCGAGGGTCACTTGGGCTTAACCGTATGTACATAGAATTCCAAGCCTGAGAGATGCTTAGGGTTAACACTAAGGAGATTAAAGACATTAAAAGCTATTTGAATGTATGTAATCTGTTAAGCATTAAAGGTGGTTGGACTTGCTAATGAAAGTTACTATAAAGTGTAAACAATTGTACAAAGTAACAGTAACAAAGTTCAAAGGTTTTACTTCGTCCAATGATTCTTTACTATCCACACTAACTAGTGACTTAGAATGAGTCCCTAAACTAAAGTGTAGTACAATGTAAAGTGTAAACTTTACAATGTAAACTATACAATGTAAAGTGAAGTTAATTTTTTTTGTTACATATTAACCAATTGAGACACAAAGAGAAAAATGGCACAATGGTCTACCTTTTGCCTACTGTGAAAAGGTTAACGGTTTTCATTATCTGAAAATAAAATTTCTAAAAGAGAATGTAGTTTCTGATGAGATTTAACACCAGTCTTTAAACGTCTGCCACCAAACTCAAAATTAATTTTTAAGGTCTGTAATAATGTAGTCACACTCACATTTGTTGAGATTGTCAGATCAGTAATAAACTGTCACTCAGGTTTCTGGCAAAAGGGAAATGCTATGTTTTGTTCTCAACACTTACACATATTTATTATAATTATACTTCTCATATTTTAATAGGCCTTATTTGACCGCAAACGTTAAACACCAGACATCTGTTAATTCTTTATCAGACCTTATGTGACCCATTCCATAAAAATAAAAACTCCGTCATTGTTTCATCAAATCATGGGGTTCAGTGTTCTCTAAATGTATTCATAGAATATTAGTAAGAATGATTTTTATGGTGTGCTTTAAAATTTGTAAGACTGATAAAAAGGAACTTTTAATAGAATGTATAAATGCACTATAACAAGGCTGACAAATGTATTAACCCAAAATGCTCTAAACAGTTTTTCCAACGTTCTTAACATTACATCTGCTAGTTGTTTTTTTCAGTATTATATCCACAGACACTACACCAAGTCATGTCTGTATCCTTTTGTTCTCAATAATTGCTTGCATATTTTTTAATTTAAAATGTTAGCATATGCCTTTGATTTAAAAAAGAAAAAAGTTTCTACAGACGTGCTGCTGCTCAGGATAACACTGTTTCAGTATTTAATTGTGAAAAGCCAAGCAACTGTTTTCCTTCTGCTGAGCAAATAAAGTAATGAATGAAGTAGAAATTAATATATTTCTTGAGTCAATCATTTATAGTTTACAGCCTTACCAACACATTTCTCAGTATATGTGGGGAGAAGAATGAGAGGTGATGTGATTGAAGTGTTTAAAATTATGAAGGGCCTGTGGATCGAGACTGTTATTTTAAAATTAGTTCAGCAAGAACACGGGGTCACAGTTGGAAACTTGTTAAGAGTAAATTTTGCACAACCATTTCTTTGCACAGAGGACCACAGACACTTAGAATAAGCTACCAAATAGCATGGTAGACAATAAGATTTTAGGGACTTTCAAAACTGGACTTGATGTTTTTTTTTAGAAGAATTAAGTGGATAGGACTGGCAAGCTTTGTTGGGCTGAATAGCCTGCTCTCATCAAGATTGTTCTAATGTTCTAACGTAAGTAGCAAGTTAGCTCATCACAAAGCTATAAGAATCAGTAGTAGTCTTTTGTAAGAAGGTCCACACACATAATAAGTGGGAGTTTATAACCCTTTTCTTTGTTTTGTTGTGTGTGCATCATCCTACCTTGCACTGCACCTGCACTCTCTCATTGACCACCAATTGGCCATCTCTTCTGTTACCTTTAACGGGAAGGCAAGGTTGCCAGTTCCTGTCTCATTTTGGACATGGCAGGCTTGTCTTTTTGGCAAGTAGCTTGCTGGCCATGGAAGGCAGTGTGAATATACTGTTGATGGTGACATTTCTCTCTTTGCCTGTGAAAGGCTTATCAAGTCGCATCACCACAATCTCAGACAGTCTTTCCCTGGTGCTTGTGTAGCATAAATTTGCTATTAACTACAGCAGCCATCCAAAGTTTAGTGCTAGACTTGTTTGGGTTTCCTTGACATGTGCTGGTTATGTTCTGCCATAGCTTAAAACAAGCAGTTCTGTACAAAAGTGTGCCGTGTCTGATTTAGAGACAGAGCAGTCAGTATGCTATGAGGCAAAAATACAGACAAAAGTTTTAAAAAAATATAATTTGAGCATCATCTGCATCATCTGCCATCAAATTGTTGGAACTGTACTTAATTCAGTATTATTTTATGAAATGCTGCCAAACATATTTCATCACATAATGTACAAACACAATGGTTTAACAACAAATGCATACTGAAATCATACATTTTATTCCCTAATGGCATATCACATACAGTATGGTCAAGTTCCATATTGCATAGTTTCAAATCTGTGTCAACATCAAGCAAAGAAAAACAACCATTGCTGGATTTTTATACATTGTCGGATCTAACATATCTGTGAAAATGTTGTGAGAGGGTCAGATCAAGCATTACGCTTGTCACACATGTGTGCTTAGGAAGCAGCCAACAAGTCCTTAGGTGAGTGATATTTTGCGAGATAAAAGGTTGATTATATGTTCTGATGCCTCTCTCTTTACTTCCAGAAGTAAAGAAGAAATACCATTATCCTACTTTATTTCTGGACTCATGAAATGGCCATGATCCCACTATCCCAACGCAACAAAACATCTATGATGTCACTTCCAGTTCCAGTACAATGACGTCACTTCCTGCCATCTCAAGGACATTGCTACCGGCTGTGCCACAATGAAGTCACTTCCAGCCATTCCCAATGATGTCACTTCCGGCCATTACTGATGACATTTTTCCACATTGTCATTTCCTTCCACCATGTTTTGTATATCGCTATTCAAATGCCATGATACCCACTGTTTATTGTCATCCGTGATCAATTTTTGATTCTTTTTGGCCTTATTTTTCAACTTTGTCCATCGGACATTATACGGGGACAATCCCCAACTTTTTGTGAGCATTACTACGTGGTTTACTTCATCACACGCTCTTTATCCACGGATTGCTCCATCCACTCTGTTCCTCGATATGGAAATTGAAAATTTCTACTTTTACTTTAAGCTGTGAAAAAAAAATTGTAGTGTCATTTTAGGTGAGTTTAGTGTTTTTACTACTTGAAATCACAGACCTCAGAGGTGGGTTATTTGTCAATGATGTTATATTTCACATAACCTACAGAGTGAGATTTGCACTACCAGATAGTGACAGCCTAGTGCTTTTTTATTTAAATTTAAGAACTTTACATTGTATTGATTTCACTACATTACACTTTTCACTATAACAATCAAAACTTAGCATTATGCACCTTCTTTTGCATATTGTGTGGCTGCATTAAACAAAATGATGAAGTGAAAAAAAATTATGTAATAGATGTAAACTTTGATAAAACACAATGAAGCTCTACAACCAAATTATCTTATCTTTGTGAGATACTCTTGATAAGTAAAAAAGAGAATGACTGAGAACAGTGTTATTAACACTAGAATTCCTGAGGACTACAAAAAACTCATAATCCCGGCCCACCTTAAATCTCTTCACACCTCTCCCTCAGCGTCTTTTGTTTTGTAAATGCATCGATCAGCACAAGCAGCAGGATGTTGTCCCATCCCCCGCCTTGACGGAGCTCAGCTCGGGCAAAAAGTTCTCCCAGCTCAAACCAAGGCTCCTTATCTGCACGTGAAACCTGGAGTTGTATAGGGTAAATAACACAGTATATCATTTTTTGGAATACATGCATGTCATGTGTGTTCCGTGTTTACAAAGATCTGGGTAAGTATAGGATGAAAGGAAATGTAAGGCAAGAAATACTGAACGCATATCTAGAGCAGAAACTTTGTTATACTAATAATGATGTGAAGTGTATAATGTGTGAAGAGACTTTAGTCCAAATATCAAACATTCTTTTATTCAAGAATATAAACAAAGAAAAAAAAGCATTCAATTTACATGTGGTTGTCAATGAGTTAAAAACTCAAGCTCAAGTGTCAATTGACAGGGAGTTTACACGTATTCTTGAATGGTGCAAATGTAAGAACTGCTGCCTTATAACCCAAAGGTCCCAGGTTCAAGACTGGGTCCTCCGCATTTTGAGTAGTGCACTGACCAGGCACTCTGTCTCTCCATAAATGACGTGAAGAGGACTCTGTCCAGAGTCAATCCACGCAAGGCTGCAGGACCTGACAACATACCTGGTCGTGTGCTCAAAGAATGTGCCAGTCAACTGGCTGGTGTCCTCACAGACATCTTCAACACATCTTTGAGCTAGTCGTCAGTCCCAGTATGCTTCAAGTCGACCACGATCATACCAGTGCCGAAGAAGTAATCAGTGACATGCCTGAATGACTATCGACCAGTTGCACTCACACCAATCATAATGAAGTGCTTTGAAAGGCATGTCACACATAAAGACTAATCTCCCTGCCTCCATTGACCCTCTTCAGTTTGCATACCGCTAAAAACAGGTCAACTAAGGATGCCATATGCTCTGCCCTTCACCTCTCCCTGACACATCTGGATAAAAAAGACACATATGTAAGGATGCTATTCATAGACTTTAGCTCTGCCTTCAACACAATCATCCCTCAAAAGCTGGTTGTAAAACTGAGCAGGCTGGGCCTGAACACCACCCTCTGCAATTGGATGCTGGACTTCTTGACAGAGAGGCCCCAGTCAGTTCGGATGGGCTGCAACACTTCCAGCATCATCACACTGAGCACAGGAGCACCGCAGGGCTGTGTGCTTAGTTCACTGCTTTTCACCCTGCTGACTCACGACAGCCACGCACAACACCAACCACATCATCAAGTTTGCGGATGATACAACGGTGCTGGGACTGATAAGCAGGGATGATGAAACAGCATACAGAGATGAGGTGGAACAGCTGTCTGCATGGTGTAAAGAAAACAATCTATCTCTCAATGTTGACAAGACAAAAGAGATAATCGTGGACTTCAGAAAATCACGTCCTGCCCACATCCCACTCAGCATCATCAGTTTAGATGTGGAGACTGTTAGGAGTACCAAGTTCCTCGGTTTGCACATAACTGAGGAACTTACGTGGACACATAACACCTCATCACTAAACAAGAAAGCCCAGCAGAGACTACACTTCCTGAGGCGACTGAAGCGAGCAAGTCTTCCCCCTTCCACCCTCACCATGTTCTACAGAGGCACCATTGAGAGTGTTCTGACCAGCTGTATCACTGTCTGGTATGGCAACTGCAACATATCCGACCGCAAGCGCCTGCAAAGGATAGTGAAGACAGCAGAGAACATTATTGGGGTGCCTCTCCCTTCACTACAGGACATGTTTTACAAACGCAGTGTACGCAAGGCCTGCAGCATTGTGCAGGACCCCTTACACCCCTCACATGGACTTTTCACACTTCTGCCATCCAACACTGATAATTTCTGTATTATCTATATCTATTATTTATTATTTACTTATTATATTACATATCTTACACATCAATATTGCTGCTACTTCTTTGTCTTTGTCTTGTCTTTACGCAATGTCTTGTCTTGTTTGTGTTTTAATTTTAATTTAAATTTTAATTCTATTTTTAAATTATTATTTGCACGTCATGTTGTTACACTGTGGACCCTGAGCTTTGCAATTTCATCTATCTGTATACTTGTATATGGTTGAGATGACAATAAAGTTCACTTTGACTTTGACTTTGGTATTATTTCTACAATATAACAAAAGCGTACATTTGATTTGAGTCTGTAACACCTTGTGTAAATTTTGGTACTTGTAAAAGTTAGTGCTTGTTTTTTTAGTATTCGGTTTTATTCTCTCAGTGACGTTCATGTGGTACAACTTACTTGCCTCTCCCTCTCTGAATTGATGGCATTTATCTCCATTCTTTTCACAAGAGCAGTGCTGTGGCTGATGCCTGCTCTGAAATGTTTGTTGTACCAGCAATTAAAGATACAATATGCCGTGACCGCTTAGTCTTATTAGTATAACATGGAAAAAGTGCCTTCTTTACGTATGTTATCAGCATTTCTTGCATTTCCTTTCATCCTACATTTACCCAGATTTTTGTAAATACGGAACACACATGAAATGCATGTATTCCAAATAATGATATACTGAATTATTTACCCTATACAACTCCAGGCACCTCACCTCACACACAGATAAGAAGCCTTTGCTTGAGCTGGGAAAACTTTTTGCCGAGCTGGGCTCCATCAAGACGGGGGATAAGACAGCAGGCTGCTTGCTGCTTGTGCCGATCGTTATATTAAAAAAAAAAAAAAAAAAGACACTGATGGAGAGGTGCAAAGGGATTTAAGGTGGGCCGGGATTACAAGTTTTTTCATAGGCTTCAGGAATTCTAGTGTTAATTGAGTAAAAGTAGTTAGGAACTTGTTTTGTCAGTAGACATTTATCCAAACCCATAATATGGTGAGGAAAATTCTGAGTTGTGATTAATAGCAATTTTCAGTCAAGTTTGAATGATTTTAATCATCCTTATAGCTTTACCAACAACTCTTGGGCATCAAAGTTCAATAATGTCAATAAGAGCAGCAGGGATGGATTTTTTCAACAGAAAAGGGAATATGGAAATGCAGTCAACTGTGAGGAACAACAACAACAACAACAACATTTATTTATATAGCACATTTTCATACAAAAAGTAGCTCAAAGTGCTTTACATAATGAAGAGAAGAAAAATAAAAGACAAAATAAGAAATTAAAATAAGACAACATTAGTTAACATAGAAAGGAGTAAGGTCCGATGGCCAGGGTGGACAGAAAAAACAAAAAAAAACTCCAGAAGGCTGGAGAAAAAAAATAAAATCTGTAGGGGTTCCAGGCCACGAGACCACCCAGTCCCCTCTGGGAATTCTACCTAACATAAATGAAATAGTCCTCTTTGTAGTTCAGGTTTTTCACGGAGTCACTTGATGCTGATGGTCATACAGACTTCTGGCTTTTAATCCATCCATCATTGTTGGAACATCATGGTGCTTTGGGTAGATGGTGGTGGCACACGCCACCACCAACAGGACACCGGAAAAGGAAACAGAAGAGAGAGTAGGGGTTAGTACAGATTTTGGATGAATAGTTATTATAATGAATTGGATATACAGAGTATCAGGATTAAATTACAGTGAAGTTATGAGAAAGCCATGTTAAAATAATGTGTTTTCAGTAGTTTTTTTAAAGTGCTCCACTGTATTAGCCTGGCGAATTCCTACTGGTAAGCTATTCCAGATTTTAGGTGCATAACAGCAGAAGGCCGCTTCACCACTTCTTTTAAGTTTTGCTCTTGGAATTCTAAGGAGACACTCAGTTGAGGATCTGAGGTTACGATTTGGAATATAAGGCGTCAGACATTCCGATATATAAGCCGGGGCGAGATTATTTAAAGCTTTATAAACCATAAGCAGAATTTTAAAGTCAATTCTGAATGACACAGGTAACCAGTGTAGTGACATCAAAACTGGAGAAATGTGTATGAATTTTCTTTTCCTGGTAAGGATTCTAGCAGCTGCATTCTGCACTAATTGCAAACGATTGATGTCTTTTTTGGAAGGAAGAGGACAGAAGCAACAAACCACAAAAAGGTAACAGCGATCACTAGCAGCTTGAATGGGGAGTCTTTGGTGTAAAAGAACAAGAACAATATTATAAAACAACTAACAAAGCTACTTAAAAAAAGTCAAGGAATGACAGTGTCATGAAATGCACTGATGAAATAATTAAAAATTTAAAAACACAACACTTACTGGTGTGGGAGATGGTACTTCTAGTGTTAAGAATAATTTAAAGGCTTAGGGATGCTGAAGTGCTTATCCATGCATATTTTATTTCAAATAATATCTCTAAATATACACTGTGTAAATGGTCTGGAAAAAATTGAATCTTACTAGAAAATAGAATATTAAGAAAAATCATCTTGAAATAAAATCAGTTATCTTTGCTCAGGAAATGTTAGTGAAATGTGTAATTTATATACAGTATTTCTATCCATCCGTTTTTTGAATACATATAGTTTCTTACTCCAGTATGGGTAGACACAGATAAAAGCAATCTTGATGATGATTCTTGTGCCCCATCATGAAAGTTCACTTCAAACTGAAATACTATTTCCATGTCTGGTTTATGTATTGAAACCTTTGCTCATTTTTATCAGAAACAAATCTCTCTGTCCTCTTGAAAATGCTACAAATTTAGTGAGTTCAGGTTTGAGTGATGGGCCTACCATCCCAAGACCACTTGAAGATATTCATTCATGTTTGATATTCAAATGTTTTACATAGAACAAAATGCCCTAACACATACAGCTGGAATTCCAATCTTACTTTTCAAATATGTTTATATTTTTACATTTTAGTTATAAAGATCCCTTTTGATGTTTATTGATTCACTGATTCACAGTTCAAATGTATAGATATATTTTTAAGTGACTTTCTCAAAGCTGTACGATGAGTCAGAGGAGAGGTCTCAACCAACAATTTATCAGTTTTTAATTTAATGCTTTAACTATTTGACAGTCTGGCTAAGACATATCTCTGACCCAATTATTTTTATTATTAAGAAAATTTGAAACAAGTTTAACATGCAAAAAATTACCCTTCATCATTGCTAAGCACGTTTCTATGTCATTTCATCTTTCTTCTCCCTGCCAATGACTTCAAACCATGGTGAATTTCCTTTTTAAAAGCACTCTTAAAATGTTTATCACTTTGCACTATGGACATGATTTAGCACTTTGTTCTCCCTGAGATTTTCATTTTTTTATAATTCTGGTATTCTACAGTAGTAAATCTTAAATTGTTATATAATTAATGAGTGAATTATGTTGACAACACATGACATTTTCGGAGCTGTGAAGGACATCAACATGTCCAAAGATACCATTTTATGTGCCTTATTAAATTTCAGTTCAGCTAAGCTGAAATGACAACACAGACTTGGTAAGTTTAGAAAAAATGCTACATACATTTGTACTAGCATGCCATTGAGTTATGAAAATGTTTGCAGTGACAGAGGGAGAAAATTCTCCAAACAGCATGAGTTTAAATCCTAACAGGGCATCTTATTAGCCAAAAGAATTTGAAATTAAACAACTGTAGAATTATGTAAGAGTCTGCATAGATTTCTTGAAACTTTGCTCCACCCCTTGAGTCTACATTGTCAGTGCAAGCAACTGAATACATTAACTAGTTCCTAAATGAGCATTTAAACAGCATAGTGATCAATAAGAGAAAGTTACTCTGCCGTAATTAAGCAAACAGGAGCTGAAAAATTCAAAGATAACACTGCACAATATGTAAACTGTAAGTACAGGTTGCATAAGGAGTGGCTCAGGGGACTGTACTTTCTCTGGTCCTGTTCAGCCTATATACATCACACTTCCAATATAACTTGAAGTCCTGCCACGTACAAAAGTTCGCTGACGACACTGCTATCGTGGGCTGCATCAGGAGTGGGCAGGAGGAGGAGTATAGGAACCTAATCAAGGACTTTGTTAAATGGTGCGAATCAAACCACCTATAACTGAACACCAGCAAAACCAAGGAGCTGGTGTTGGGTTTTAGGAGGCCCAGGCCCCTCACGGACCCTGTGATCAACAGAGGTGACTGTGTGCAGAGAGTGCAGACCTATAAATACCTGCGAGTGCAGATGGATGATAAATTGGACTGGACTGCCAATACTGGTGCTCTGTGTAAGAGAGGGCAGAGCCGACTATACTTCTTTAGAAGGCTGGCGTCTTTCAACATCTGCAATAAGATGCTGTGCTACATGTGCCTCTCGGGATTTCTCAATGTAATTTGAGAACAAGCTGATGCTTTTTTGCTCTGGATGCTTTCTTATATTATTTTATTAACCAATCACAAAACAGTAGATTCTCACCAAATAGGATACCTGCTTTTAAGATTATCCATCCATTTTCCAACCCTCTATATCCTAACTACAGTGTCTCGGGGGTCTGTAGGAGCCAATCCCAGCCAACACAGGGCGCAAGGCAGGAGACAAACCCCGGACAGGGCGCCAGCCCACCACAGGGCACACACACACCCAAACACCAAGCACACACTAGGGACAATTTAGAATCGCCAATGCACCTAACCTGCATGTCTTTGGACTGTGGGAGGAAACCGGAGTACCCGGAGAAAACCCACGCATAGACGGGGAGAACATGCAAACTCCACACAGGGAGGACCTGGGAAGCGAACCCAGGTCTCCTAACTGTGAGGCAGCAGCGCTACCATGCTGCCCTTTAACATTACTGTTATTATTTTTTTTTCTGAAGGTATTTAGTTAGTGAATATGTAACTCAGGTTGTTGCATTCATGTAAGTTTATTCTGCTGTTTTTTTTTTTTTTGTTTTTTTCCCCACAAATAACACAATGAAACTGTAGTTAAATATTTTAAATGGGAAGAGGGCTGCTATCAAATGGTTTCTCTCTAAGGCAGAGGCAGAGCTGCCATCAAGGTATTCCAGGTATGTGCCCAAGGACTCTTGACATGAAATGATTAAATGTTTGGATGCCTAAATTACCAAGAGGAAGAAACACACTGCATGATACATCCAAGCACCCATGAGCTGAAGTGATGAAATGAATTGTTAAAAAGATCAGCTCTCTGTTAGGGGGCTCTATTAATTAAATCACCCAGGATCCTCTTGGGTCTTTATCCAGGTTTGCTCTAAAGACTGACAACTTCTGTATTATGCTATATGAGTATGGAGAAATAGCTCATTTGAGCATGCCTTGGTCCTATATACAAAAAAAAAATCACTATGGCTTCCAAAGCTAAATGTCTGCAGTCACAAAATGGCAATTGTGCCTCTCCAGGAAAGGCACCTGAAAATTGGAATCCTGAAAAACACAGATTCCCAGATCAAAACAGCAGGGTTCCCAAGAGTCCCTGAAACTCTTACACATCCTTGAAAATTAATAAAATTATTTTACATTCAAAGAAGACAACTGGAAATTGAGAAAATTTTTCAAATGTCCTTGAAAATGCCTGAAAATTACTGATATAGTAAAGCTAGTTCAGTAAATATTTGGTACAGCAAAATATATTGAAAGACTGCAGACATAAATCAAAAATATGGCACAATGTGTCCGCAGGTGGATAGGCGAGGCTGTGACAGAGAACCTGGAGAAGGGTGTATCTACCTAACAGTTTCCATTATATGGTGGTAGGACATGCAGAAAGATATAGTGAAATAAAAGGCAGAGATCAAGAAGGTCACTCACCACTGAACTAATGGATAAGTTTGATTTCAAATTAAGGTCTGTAAAGTATCAGTTTGGCTCCTAATCTGTCCTCTTTATTTTTCTTTGTGCTAGAATTTTAACTCTTCTGCTCTTTATGTAACTCACACAATCTTTTGCATCATTATGAAGCACAGTGAGAAGGATTCATCAATGATATGGATTGGGAGAGTAATGATTCAGAAAATGTCAGTATAGTACACAAAATGTAGCACAGGTCCTTTTTTGTTTTAAGTAGTTTCTTAATATCAGAATTTAGAAATGATCAGAAATAGCAACAATTTACAAATTGAGCTTTCTACTCTAAATCTTGTATAACTTAATGATTTAAAAGCATTTATGGCACATCCTTTAATGTCTGGACTGACAACCATTATACCCTCTGTGAGATAATGACTCTTTTGAATCTTCCTACTAAAATATATCAGTGAGCAAAGCTTCACATGTGCTTGTTGAAGTCATATTAAAAGAAAAATGTTAGGTTGATTGATTTACTACTTAATGGAAACAATTGTATTAACTTTATGCCTTATAATTGAGAATTTTGAAGATCTGGATTAGATTTATACGTTTCAAACAAGCATATAATCGCTTTCACTTGAGTGGTGTGATGCCAGGGTTGCTTGCAGCCTTGAAATCACCTGTTTCCAAGGGCATTGATTGTCATGGCCCAGGATGGCTAGGACAATCAGGTCACACAACAACAAGAGTGCTGTATAAGTGCCTAGTGTCTTTTGTTACAAATCAGCAGTGTGCAAACAAATAGTGCAGTACAGTTTAAAATTCTTCAATAAATAAATATTCCAATAAAATCCAGTGCAGAGTGAAGAAGTTAAAATCAAATAAACAGAAGTAATTAATAATGTGATAAAACAAGGAATACAATCAATCATGTTTGGCTGTTATCTCTTTCACAGTGCTGCTCGCCTTCTCTGTCTCTCTTCTCGACCAATGCACCCATCTGTCAGGTATACTTAATGGGGTGAAGATACTGATGAAAGAGTTCCCTCTATGACTCCCCGTCTTGATTACCTTCTATTGGCATCTACTGAGATGTGCAAAGCTTGTCTGTGTCATCCTATCACCTTTGCTGGTGTCCACAGGATCCCATTGTTCCTACTCTTGGCTGTTCCCCACCCCTGGAGTGCCTCTCAATCTGCTCATTTGCAGGGGTTCCCCGACCACTTCACTGCCTTGCCTCCCACCTGATCCTGTTCTCTTCTTATACCAATCACACTTCTAGTTTTCTTCTCCTCCTTCTCAGGCTCTTCAGACCTTGTGGTTGCAAGTGCTTTTACTAATAACATACTGTATGGAATGTCAATGAGGAAAGTGGCTATGCTGATTGCGTTTGCATTTGAATGCACAATCAGTCAATCTCCCCATTAAATGCTCTAAGGCCACGCTATCGCTGCCAAGCATGAGGCGCACTGCTTTTATTTACTAAATCCTGCACCGGCATGGACTCCTAACTCACTTTACCTCAGCTGGATGTTGTAAGACAAAGCCTTTACTCCAGAAAATCACTTAGCTTGTTTTCTGACATTGTGGCCATAATTAATTTGTGACAAATAGGTATAACAGTTGGTATCCCAACTGAGAACCAATGATGACAAATCAGTGTTGCTACAGTGTCCTAATAAATATACTGGAAGAGTGAAAGATTATAACCTGGCATGACAAATACTAGTTCTTGATGTTTGGTGAATGGACATCATGTATAATGGTGTAGGTATGCTTTCATCAAAAATGTGTGTTCCTTCATACAGTGTAAATGCCAGCCAAGACACAGACAGATGTAGGACACAGGTTCAAAGCACACAAGCAGTTTTTATTTTCTTTTTCCCTTGTGGGAAATGCCTTGCCCGTTCCCCACAAGTATAACATTCAGTCCCCAGCACAACACAATACTTTTTCTTCTCTTTTTTCTTTCTTTCTCCACCACTCAGGCAAGCTTCGTTCTCCTCCTCCCGACTCTGGCTCCCGGAGTGGTGGTTGCTGGCTTCTTTTATAGCCCACCTGGAAGTGCTCCAGGTGTTTGGCGACCTATTTCTGGTTGCACTTCCGGGTGTGGTGCAAGAGCTGCCCACATGGGCTGAGGAACAACTGCAGCGTCCCCTGGTGGCACCCATGGAGCCCTGCAGGAATCCGAGGCACCACTGCCACCTGGGGGGCTGCCATCCAACATCCCGGGGGAAGGAACTGTTCAGTCCCTGCTTGTTCCCCCAGATCATATAAAGAAGAGACGTCCTGGCCGGGCAAGGTTCCTAGCCATCCGCCACAACAGTTACAAAAACATTTGAATCTTGTAAAGCATCTTAAAAACACACCTGATAATGTGCTTTTCTTCACATCGACATGTAGATTATGGTCCAAACCGCAAGAATAAGGAGGTCTAGCCATTGCTCCAGGGACATGACAACCAATTCAACTTAAAGTAATGACCTCCTCAAGTCACTAGATCTCCATTTAATCAAGCATCTCTGGGATGAAACAAACTATGCTAGCTGAAATAGAGATCTAATGCCTGCTAATTTGCTACAGCTAGGGGGTACTTAGTGCTTCAGAATATTTTGCACGACTGTCGTCTTTATCTCTTTTATTTTACTGATTTGTTTGTCCATTTTTTTCTGCTTTGATTATATTTTGTTTGACATTTCCATTCTCTGGACATTCTAGCCAAGAGCAGGACATTTTAGTTATAACATCTGATTATAAGCATAGCAGAACATTCTTGTTAAAAGAAAAGCCCTTTCATATGAAATTCTGTTTTTCAGGAATGTTTGTAACAGAAAAAAATACCCTTAGTTGGTAATAACAATAAACATCTGTTAGGTCTGGTCAAATAAGTGCAAAAGAATATCCAAGACTTTTGTGGGAAAAAAAAAAACCAACAAACTTAAATCAAGAATTTAAAATGAAAGAAAAATGAAGGATTTTGTAGTACAACTTCTTTTTTTTCTTCTTCCTCTTTACATTTTCCCTCTTCTATGTGGGGTCGATGTGCTTGATCAACTTTCTCCAAACAGTTTGGTCCTGCTCCTTGTCGCCAGTCAAGCCGGTTTCCTTCCAATCTTCTTTTACTTCATCCATCCACCTCCACTTTGGCCTCCCTCACTTTCTGTTCCCCTGTACTTCCATTCCCATTACTCTTTTATCCACATATTCATTGTATTGGCCTCATCACATGTCCATACCTCTTCAACCTATCTTTCCTGTACTCTCCCAATTTAGTCGTATCTCTGATTGTCTCATTGTAGTTCAACTAACAAAAGAAAAAAAAAATTTTAAAAATCAAACATACACAAAAACATTGTTAGTAGTCAGACCTAAAGGGGCATGTTGTGATGGAAGATGGAACAAGAAATAAAATCAAATACTTTATGCAAAAGATCTGGGAGTCTTTAAAGAAGTATAAGCTCTGATTTTTAACTGAAGGAGGGGACAGTGGACAGAGAAACCAAAATGTACCAGTTTCTTTTATTGAAAAATAAGACAAATAACTGCATGCTGGTATCACAAAAGCTTCTTATGTGACTGTAACATTAAAGTTTCTGGGAGCAATGAGAATCTTAAGACTCGTAGGTCCAATTGACTTTTTTGTTAGGGCCTCTTCAGTCTAATTGACCACATGGACCATATAGAGCACAGTAATTCAGTAGAAGAAGACTTCAAGAATCCATTGTCATGAGTGGGGTACAGCAGACCTGAAATGTGTTAAGCTTGTGGAACACAGTATATAACAAGCATAAAAATGAATTTTTTTAGGTCAGTTATTAGCTCTTTTGAAAGTTTTTATTCTACATTAATTAAAAGTTTTAAGAGTAATTTTTGCTATAGGAAAGAAATTTTAAACTATTAACCTTTGGTATAGAAATAATAAAACTTATGAACTAGCTACTAAAATAAATCATTTTTCAGGTCAGTTAGTTCATCCCAGCGCAACACATTCTTTTACAACTTGTACTGATTTTAAGTATTGTTTTACTGTGAATATATTTCAAGACACTCAGATGTACAAAGCTAGACTGAATTTGGATGAGATCAGAGACCTCAAATAAAGAGGGAGAGAGCCAAAAAAAGATGATTTAATATTTAATGACTTAAAGATATTGAGGCATCCAAGAAGTTAGCAGTTCAGCATTTTAAATTAATTGCTTAATAGATTCTGATGATATGATTTTTTCCAATGTCAAATGAAGTAAGCCATAAGTTTCTCCTCATATTATATAATAGGTAGATTATAATTCTTCTGTCTGAACATAATAAGGTAATGTGCTAACAGTACAGTGTAAATTATGACAATAATTTATTAAGCAGTATTTTTCTAACAGTTATTACCTCAAGCACTGCAATTAGAGGGATTATTATGATTTGAAGAGTGAATGATAAATAAGCTAGATATTAGTCCACTAAGGTCTGAGCATCACACATGCAGCGCATGGCTGACAACATCAGTCACAATTAGGGTCTTAACCAATCACTACTGGAATGCCTGAGTCAAGAAAAAATATGCAATACATTGCTTATTAAAAGTATATAGCCAATTGTACATTTTCATATTTTCACGATTATCCAGCACTGAATCACATTTAAGACTGTTATGACTGCCAACAGGTACATAACCTAAATACTGACTTGAATGGGGTGAATACTTCTGTGATCAATTATATGGTGTTAATTTGTAATTAACTTGGATCACTTTGCAGAGATCTGTTTTCTCTTGGACATTCAATGTCAAAAAAGACCAATTAAATCCATTGTGTTCCAATGTTGTTTAACAATAAAATGTGAAAGGAGTGAACACTTTTTATAGGGACCTATACAATTCTGAGTTCAATTGGACTGTTTTTCTCATAGATTGATCAAGAGTTTATTTTACTAAAGCTAACTTCCCCTTTAACCTAAAAATCTGACTGAAAGGTCCCATTGACAACTTTGGTTCAGATTTTGAAAAGATACACACTTTTGAAAGAATTTGTATAGCCCGAGGATGCCACCTATATTTTGATTGCAGGTACAAACTATAATTTATACAGCAGATATTGAGGGAGTCTTAAGAAATGCATTTCTTTAAGCAAATTCACTGACTTGTTTGTAATAAAAGAATGTTTTGATCAACACTGCAGTACATTTTACACAAAGTTGTTCAAATGATTTACATACACCTTCATGGGGTACTTCATCAGATTGGCTGGCCCAACACTGACTCAGCTGTAGAATGGCTCATACAGGAGAGGTGGCTTGTTTTCCTGAGGTCTCCAGGACTCTGGTTGTGTCTGGTTTGTCTCTCATGTATTGAGAAGGCTCTAAGCCGGACACTAGACTTGGTCAAAAGATGACCTCTAATGTTAAATAATTAGTTTTATACTCCAGGGAGATTGTGGTGCTCAATGCCCATCAACATTCACTCCATTCCCACTTATTAGGGAGCACACTGCAAAACTACCCACAATGTATGCCCCCTCATCTAGGAACTCTCCAACTTAACACAGTCAAAACTCACATGTGTGTCTATCCAAGAGCAACTGAACTGCTCCTGCTTGCTCTGTCTTTCATCCTTTTTAATAATTTTACAATTGTTTACCTGGGAAATTTCCAAACTCTTATGCAGCAACAGTATAGCGACGGGCTGTTGTCCTCACCCGTAAGCACGTTCACGTCAAGTAGCACCTCAGGTCCCAAGTATGCACTTTGGGCACACTTACCTGTGTTGCTGCAAAGCCGTCTCCCCACCAGAGCCTCATGGCACCTGCTTATCCCTCAAGGTGTATACTTTTTTTTAGCTATTTATAAAATGAAAATAAAACTATAAACAGCTGCTTATTGTGACAAGCCTATAATCTAGTGACATGCCTTGTCACAGGAGGTCCCCACAGAAATACTGTGTCAACTGTGCTACATAATAACTTAATCCTTGAATCAGTAAGGTCCTGTATGCTGTTGGGGAAAACATGAACTTAACTAGATTCCATCTCTGCCATCACATTCTGTTTGAAGAAATACTTCTAAATTACAATCTGTCATTTATGTTACTTATTCTAATTATAATTTGAAAGCCTTCACCAAAGTGTCACAACCATCAGGCACATAAACAAATGAAAGGAAAAGTTGTACAACACACAAAGTTTTTTTTAGCAGTGACAAGAAGACAAATGCAGAAAACAGCATGTGCTGCAAAAAGCCTTGCAGAGCTCTAATCAATAACCTGAAAGTAAAAAGCTAAGCAGCAGAATTGCATAAAACTTTATACAGTTCGCTTCACCAATGACACCTGCCTAATCTTAATCAAGCATTAAAAAAAGTCCTAAAAAATGGCAAGATTTTAAAAAATGAAAACAGGAACACTAAATGACAGAACATGCCCAAAAATTCAAGCACAAATGATGTGCTAAGGTAACGTCACTGATAAAAAGTTGATTTAATTATCAAGGTAAGGATAAAAATGACAACATGAAAATTCTTCCATGTCACTTCATATGGTCTAGAAATTGACAGCTAAAGCCATGGAACCACACCCACAATGTAGAACAATATGATGGATATCTGTTATCCCTGGAAATTCTGAATTGGGATGGGTAACAAAATTGTTCCTTGATTGGGATTGACTACAAGTGCCCACCCCACCGAGCCCTACATGGAACAGGTGCTTTAGTTTCCCTTTGCTTTAAGTTTACTACAACTGTGTATGTCAGGTTGCCCACAGTTAAAACAGACAGCAGTTATAACCCAAAATTACCAATGCGAACTGTAGTTTCCTTAATAGTAGCTGTAGGTTTAGATATTGAGACCCAAAAAACCAACTTTTATTCCTAAAAGTGCTGAACTGAAAAGCATGGTTGGCTTGACTAGAACAGTGAGAAAACAGCCCGGAGACCTCACAAAGACCTCATTGCCACTGTGGATGTTTACGTACATCACTAAGCATCTCCTGAAGCTTGAAAATGGTATTTAGTCCAGGTCCCCATCTGAAAACAGCTAAAGAGCCTTCCAAATTCTTTTTTTATTTCGTGCGACATTCTGAACCTGAGCAACACTGTGCCACTCCATCATTTTCCTTTTATTGCTTGTGTCACTCCTTATACCACCAAATAGTGCATTTTCCTTGCCACTTCACTTCACTTAGCAGGACCTCCATTTTTTTTTCACCACATGCTTTTACCATTGTCTTTTAACAAACCACTGAAAGGAAGGGACTATTTATATTGATTTGTATATTGACGTGAAATTCTGGGAGGAATCAGGGTGGGGCGTAGGCGCATGCACGTGCCTTAAATTCTACATTCATTGTGCTTGTAGATGGGTATTGCGTGGTTTTATGCATCAGGAGTTTTTTGTGTATTCTTATCACACTGGAAATGTGTGTAAAGAGTTCCACAATTAGAAAAAGAGCTGTGGACCATCCCCGTATAATGTCCACAGGACAAAGAAAAACGAAAAAGGCAAAATATGGTGATCAAAAATACTTTACATCACCACAGCATATACAAAATGGTGGCATATATACAGAACAAAGATGGCGTGCAGAAATGAGTTGGCAAGAAATGATTTTGAAACTGGCAGATGGATATGACATCATCAAAAGTGACCGGAAGTGATGTATGGGTGGAAGTCATGTCATCGATTGGAGACCAGAAGTGATGTTATAGGTTGGAGCCGGAAGTGATGTCATTAGATGATGCTGAAGGTGACGTTCCGGCGGCCATCTTGGAACCTGAAAGTAAGGTCAGTTCTTCCTTTTGTCTGAAGAAAAACAGAGAGAAGAGTTAGTACCGTAGATTGACCCTCTGTCTCACAATATTTCACTCACCTCCTGGCTTGTTTACTGCCTCCTAATCACACGTGTGACACCAGGTTTGTCCATACGCAATGTTTTAGTGTTAATTCTACATACAGCATTATACATGAGACCCAAGAATATGCTCTGAAGCATCAAGATCTCTTTATCTGTTTTCCTGTGTTTCCACTTTGTTCTTAGCCCTTCTTATATATAAACGTCTACACGTGGAAGTGTGTGTGTCTGTCCGTCCCGGCTCCACCCCTGAGGATACACAAGTGAGGCTAGCACGTTCCTTTCAATTACCTGACATCTCTACATTTCAATTTTTTTTCTGACGATTTGAGTAGTTTCTAGGACCCCATGCTTTTTACAGCATGGGCTTACATAGCTAGTATTTCATAAGAAGGCGGTGAAGAGAACTATTAGAGTCTTTTTAAACTATTCCATTGCTCCTGACAATTATCTTACTTTAATTTTATTCAACTTTATATCTTGTAGGCTTTGCTGCCTCTACATAAATTTTCTTAGTAAAATTTAATTTCACAGGTTTAGTATTTGTAGATATTCAATAACATGGTGAAATGGGTTATATTATCATCACTTTACCCAAACAGCTTGATTTTCTCTACCCCTGGCCTCTGACTCTAAATAATAAATTCTAATTCTCGTCTGATTTTTTACAAAAATGAATTTTGAAATTTTATCAAATTTTGCAATGCACATAGTTTTCCTCTCATATTTACAATACAATACAATACAGTTTATTTTTGTATAGCCCAAAATCACACAGGAAGTGCCGCAATGGGCTTTAACAGGCCCTGCCTCTTGACAGCCCCCCAGCCTTGACTCTCTAAGAAGACAAGGAAAAACTCCCAAAAAACCTTGTAGGGAAAAATGGAATAAACCTTGGGAATTGCAGTTCAAAGAGAGACCCCTTTCCAGGTAGGTTGGGCGTGCAGTGGGTGTCAAAAGAAGGGGTCAATACAATACAATACAATACACAGAACAAATCCTCAATAAAAAATAAAAATTTTTTAGAAGTACGGAGCAGCATTTAACAGTGGATGATATCACATAATAAGATTTGGA
Source organism: Erpetoichthys calabaricus (assembly GCF_900747795.2). NCBI lineage: Eukaryota > Metazoa > Chordata > Cladistia > Polypteriformes > Polypteridae > Erpetoichthys > Erpetoichthys calabaricus. Next base: position 188,040,910 of record NC_041399.2, read on the forward strand.
TAATTTTAGACTCCTGGAGACCTCATCCATCAAGCTGCCTCCCCCATTTGGCCATTCCATGGCTGAAACAGTGTTGGGCCAGCCAATCCGATGAAAGGACCCCTCTTTCTCATGATTCCTGCGATCCTCCATCAGGGATGACTTTACCTTAGGCAGGCAAAACAACTTGGCAGGTGGGCCGTGGCACCAAGTGCCACATTTGAGTACTGAGAAGAGAAACGGAATAGGTGAGGGTTAGTATCCAATTCTAACTACCATGTTACTTATGTTTTAGTGCTAATGACTAACAACAGAGATGCAGTCTGTACAGTTAATCAGCAGCTCTAGTCAGGATATGCTAAACTGAAGTAGTGAGTCTTCAGCCGGGATTTAAAAGCTGAGACCGAAGGGGCATTTCTTATAGTAGCAGGCAGACCATTCCACAGTTTAGGGGCCCTGTAACTAAACATTCAACCTCCCACTGTTATTTTATTAATCCTTGGAACCATAAGCAGACCAATATCTTGAGATCTTAATGTGCGCTCAGGTTTGTAAGTCATGATAAGTTCAGATAAGGATTTAAGAACTGGAGTTATGTGTTTGTATTTGCTTGTTCTTGTAATAATTCTTGCAGCCGCATTTTGTATTAACTGGAGGCTGTATAAAGAACAGTATGAACATCCAGTGAACACCGCATTGCAGTAGTCAATCCTACTAGAGATAAATGCATGAATTAATTTCTTAGAATCCTGTTTATTTAGAAAGTACCTTAATTTCATAACATTTTTAAGATGGAAGAAGCATGTTTTGGACAACTTTGTAATATGCACTTTAAATGACATGCTAGAGTCAAAGATAACTCCTAGATTGCGGGCAGATTCAGTAAAATTAATTGGGATTCCAACTGAGTTAAATGATGACAGAATATTGTTATGATCAGCGTCATTCCCTCCAACAATTAACATCTCTGTTTTATCTGTATTTAAAGACAATTAGTTCTCATTCATCCACTCCTTTAATTCGCTAACACAACTAATTAAAGACAACATCGGAGAAATGTCATTTGATTTAAATGAAAGGTATAACTGGGTGTCATCTGCATACGAGTGAAAATTAACATTATGTTTCCTAATGATAGATCCCAGTGGAAGCATGTAAAGTGAAAACAGTAAAGGTCCCAGTACTGAGCCCTGCGGGACACCATATTGAACTTCTGTGTATAATGATACAGTACTGTCAGCACATTTCTGTATATATTGGAATCGATTTGATAAATAAGAACTAAACCAAGTGAGCATGGTGCCGGTGCCTTTAATAGAGGAATGTAAAAATTACTTGATGGTTTAGACTGACATTTGTGAGACAGCATTCTTAGCTCTGAAGAATAGTTCCTCATATCCCATCCAGAGAAATTTAAGTTTTTCAAAAGAATTTATAATAAAAAGTGATGCCTCACTGTTTAGGTTAGGCACTGTGCTTCCGAGTGACTACTATGAATCCCAGTGAGGGTATCATGGTGAGTGAAATTTATACATTTATAGTTCATTATTGTCAAGTGTGCAGACAGATCATTATTCCTCTCAGATCCTGCTCCTCTAAAATGACTCCATCTAAAAACAGTTGATATTTTTTGTACAAATAGATGGTTCTTCTTTTTTCAGCTGCATGGAATTATTTGTTTATCAGAAGGTGTATAAAATGAGAAAGAAAGAGATATGAATTAAAGACATAATTCTGCTTTGGTTCCCTCTGTCAACCAGCTCAGCACCATAACTAAAAATGTAGATATTGTACATCAATGTGAATTTTACAAGGACAAGGGCAGACGAAAATGCTTAGACACTGCTAAAGATTATCTTAATACTGTATGAGTTAACTCATTGAAAAGATTAAATGTTTGATACATATTGTAGTTTCTCTGCTCAAGTACAGTTGCACTAAGTATGTCAGGGCACAGCTGGAAGTATTAGAAGAGTAGCACAAATGTCTGACTGATTAAGTTCTACTAAATCCTGGAGCTGTCTTATGAAATTGAATGGTGTGTTCATTTTTTTTCTTTTGAGATACTGAGCCATGGCTATTGCGGTCACTAAAGTAAAGTAATTATTGTACTTCTAGTTGTCAAGTTTGACTTGGCAAGGACCAGTAACATGGGAATAGAATAAAAGTAAAAAAAAGAAAAATGAAATCATGCTCTGCTTTCTGTACTGCAAATATCACATTTCTCATGTCACCTTGTATTTTTGAAACATGATATTTACTGCTCAAGACACTTTCTGCAATATACAGTTTTACTGTGTATAAGCATTTAAAGCTGTTTTAAAAGGTTAATATTTCATTGAGATCAATCACAAATAATATCAAGAGACAACTGACCTCCTCCTAACTGCCACTTCAGCATGTCGCAGAGTGACAGAACCAAGATAATGCATTTCTGATCTAAAGGGACGTGATAGAAATTCAACCTGAGGCACCGAGGTTATTATTGGAAAAATTGATTTGCAGTCTTCTGTTGCTGACTGATTAGTCAATTATTTTAAATGATGTTAGTACAGATTTGAACACATACTTACACGCAATAACACAAACCCAAATAGTTCTTTGGAGTGACTATTGCAATCAAACCTTCAGAAATGGTGAACACTTGTGTTTTCCTTTTAAATATGTTTTATTATGATAGCATAAAAATAACATAAAGAAACTGTTGTGTTGGCCATGCAACTGAACTTAGAGCATATACCTTTGATATTGGTTCCTCCATCTTCCCAGTAGATAACATACAATTGATCTAATTATAAGGAATGGCTCACACTTAATGGGAAGATAACTGAGTAGGTGAAAACCTAAATTCTTTAGTAATGAGACTTTTGAAATGTCAGGCATGTCTGGTGGATTGATGCATGAACAATGATACTTACTGAGACTTCAGTTGTGTCTGCTTCTTCAGCACCAGTAGTGTAAGAGAGGAGACATTTCACTCTGGAGCTTCAGAAAATTAGACAAAGAAAACATTTAAGAGGACTGTGAGAATATTAAATGAATGCATAAAAAAGCATAAGAAATGACTTGAGGTTTCCAATCAATCTGGTACACCAGCATTATTGGCAAGCGACAGGTCCATCAGTTTAAAAAAATCCATTTGTGGACCATTTGTAAAACAATGATTAATTTTTACTTATGTTGAGCTTTCTTTTTTCATTTACTTTTTATTACATTGTTAAACATAAGTCATTTGTGAGCCAATCAAAACAGGTGAACTTTTATCTGAGTAATATGACAGGCTGTACCTCAAGTTATCTTTATTTATTATCTTAAACTGTTTCCCTGTTATTCCTTCTTGGAGGTTTCTTTTGATATAATTATATATACAGTGGGTTGAGAAAGTATTCACACCCCATTCACATTCTGCACACTTTATTGAGTTGTAGATACAATTTGAAATAGATAAATTTGCCATTTTTGCCCATCAAGCAACACATAATAAACCATGATGACAAAGTGAAAACATGTTTTAGAAAGGTTTGCAGATTAGTTAAAAATTAAAACTAAAATCACTCATTTACAGAAGTATTCAGACCCTTAATTCAGTACTTAGGCAGCAATTCCAAAGAGTGTCCACACCAGGTTCATTTGGACCAGTTTTTTCAAACTCTGGTGCGAGTTCCCTCAAAGTCCATTTTGTTTAGGTAGATGTGAACATGATGAATGCACAATGGTACAGAACAAAATGTCCATAACGAGACCCTTTGTAAATGGTGGACTCGGTGTGGTACCAAGCGAACCCTAGGGCAGTTTGCATGAAGTCTGAATGTGGTCCAGCACAGGACTGATTTAACTACTGTAATAAACAAAAAAACACTTCCACAATGGGAAAAAGTTGGAGACCATCCCCGTATAATGTCCGATGGAAAAATGAAATGAAAAATGTGCGATCAAAAAACATTTACATAGCAGTTGATAATGTGAATACAACAGATGCCATTTTTATACATGGACAAAATGGCTGAGGGAAATGAGGTGGCAGGAGATGACGTCGAAACTGGCAGACGGATGCGACGTCATCAACAGGAACTGGAAGTGATGTGATGGAGAAAGTGATGTCATCGTCGGGAGACCAGAAGTATCATCATTGGATGGAGCCAGAAGTGACGTCATCAGAGGTTACACACTTTGTCTATGACTTTGAATCTCTTAAGGCCACATGTGTGCTCTTGATGTCTATGTTCTTCCTTCTTCTCTTTTCTCATTCTTTAAAATGTCTTCCTGCTTGAAGCTGACTTTTCAAAGCTTGTCGGGACTGAGGTGAGACACCCTTGGCCTTGTGTTCATCAGTGTCATTTTGATATACAGTACCATATCAGTACATGAGCATGAACTGTGTGTGAATGAAGATAACGAGTGGTTCAAAAGCTTCACTTTCACGCATGTGGATAGTCTAGAAAATGACAGTTTTAACATTTCATGCTAAATGAAAAAAAATTATGAGATTCTGTAAATTCACTCAAAATTTAAAATTTATATTTCTTAATACCCAAATACTGCAAGTATCCAAAAACTGAATTGTTTCCTTGGGTATTTGAAAATAGATGAATTTCTAACTAATATGGATTTAAGTTATATTACTATTTGCTGGCATCTTCACAAGGTCTGCATGGTAGTGTGGCTGAGCAGCCCCTGGGTGCTCATGGGAGAATTAGCAGAGCTCACATTCATGTGCAGATGTGCACTTTTTAGCCAATTTCCTCATTAGCACTCTGGGGTGTGTAATCAGGCACCTGCGCCCACTGACATACAAGAAGAGCCGGAGATGAGAAAGAGTAGTAGAGGTCAGAAAGGCAAGGGACAAAAGCCAGTTAAAAGGATGACTGCGCCTGTTGGAGGATGTCTTCTCATGCTGCAGAGATCAAAAAGATATATAGCAGAGGAAACCTGAGATTTTAACTTGCTTGGAGTATTTATTTATTAATATTTTAACATCCACTTTTATGACTTTTATTGGATTATTTATTGAAGTATTGATTGCACTGCACTTTTGTTTGGAATACTGTTGTATAAAATAAAAAGCAATGTGTACTTAGGCAGCTTTCACTTGTTGTAATGTATCCTTATTGCCAGGCACATCCTCGAACGTGACTATTGATGACCTGTGTCATCACAGTATGTCCTTTTATATAGGATAGAAAGTCAGAATAGGTCAGTAAATATATTGTTGAAATGTTGAGCATTAACAAACAGAATAATGCGAGTAGATGCAATCAATTGGTTTACTGTAAAAGTGAACTGAGTTCAATTACTAGGTACAGTAAGTGTTTTTGTAATTCAAATGTCCTTAAAAAGTTAGTCTTCTATTGTGTCTTCTTTAAGTGATAAATTGAAATTGTCAGGTACTCCCCAACCCAATCCTCAATTTTGACAATCTCCTTTAGCAATCAAAAATTTAAAAAGAGCTGGCATTCATTTTATTTTATTGCCTAAGGTGCCTTACTGTTACAAGACAGACACACTGCATTTAGGGAAATTGACAGCAGGAGAAAACAAATTATAACCAATGCTGAAAGGAATGACTGCTTTAATATTGATGCCATTCCCTGCAAAGTTATACATGCTGTGTTATTTGCTCATTCTAATGCCTGTCTAATCCCAAGATGCAGTGCTGCACTTAAGAGATTGTGCTCACTCAATTTCCCTTAAAGCTTTGCAATTTGAGTCCTGCTTTTTGTGCACCCTTGTTAGCTGACTGGGATAAATTTGACTTGTCATACTAGTATCTGAAATCTGTTAAAACTGCCTCTAGCATTTCCCATAATAACATGAAAGATTACAGCACAAGGTCATAAACAGAGATATTGGGAATGACTGCAAAAGACAGAAATGAGAAGTCCACACAAAATGAATTGTAAGTTAGTTTCTGAAGTTAATTTAACTTTTAAAATTTAAGTGCTAACACTCCTAGGCACTTGCATCTATGCTTCAGGCACCACTCAAAGACATAATACAGACACACAAGTTACCAATTTAAAATTCAACTAGGCTAAAATATTGTACTTATGTCAATATATTTGACTGATAAATAAACTAGAACTACTGAAAATATCACATTGTTTACCAAATATGGCACATTTTCCAAGGAACAGCACATTGTGCATGGTTTTGAAATTTTCATAAAACAATGTTGTTGTGGAATGAAGTTTTGTATATAAGTTGATAAATATTTCGTATGTCTTTATTTGTAACTTAGACAAAGTAATTTAATATTACTGCTTCATTGTTAAGAAACTTCCAAAGAACCCCCCTTTTAGAACTGAGTCTTTGTAATCTTATGACAGGGTCGGGGGAAAGTGCCTAAAACCAGTTTGGCAAGTGATGTTCTGCAGGGCTCTCTCAGTCAACCCCAACAGCAAAACCAGACTACCTAGCTGGCAAGCATCAGCTCAACAAATGGTTTTGGGGGCAGGTGTAAAACCATTGTGTAACACCATTATTCTATTGGTCTAAAGTTGCCTATTTGGTTTTAAATCAGAAGCCATTAAGTACCACGACACCCTATTGGCTATAGGGTTTTGACAGATAGTCTATAAATGTGCTTGCTTTAACCCTCCCTATCTCTTCTTTCTTACGCCATCATCATGAAGGAGCATCTCTTTTACACCACAAACTGAAAAGACCAAACTGAGAAGCACAGCTCAGCAGCCATATTGAGACAGGCATGCGGTCTATTCTGAAGAAAGCTAGAAAATGATGACTTAACTAGAGACATTTAAAGTTACTGCAAGTCTGTGTGCCACCTGAAACTACATATCAGCATTTATCAGGTTGTATGGTTGCCAATATTCAAATGTACTTTGCTTATTGTTATTATTTTATGAATAGTATCTATACTAATAAAAGGCAAAGCCCTCACTGACTCACTCATCACTAATTCTCCAACTTCCCGTGTAGGTAGAAGGCTGAAATTTGGCAGGCTTATTCCTTACAGCTTACTTACAAAAGTTAAGCAGGTTTCATTTCAAAATTCTACACATAACGGTCATAATGGTCAACAACGTCCTCCATATTAAACTTTCTTATTTATGGCCCATTCTTCACGAAATTTGGTAGGTGGCTTCCATGTGCTAACCGAAACCGATGTATGTACTTATTTTGGTGGTATGACACCACTGTCGGCTGCCATATTGAACTTTCCAACTGTCTTTGTTAGTTATGGGCCCATCTTCAAGAAATTTGGTACGCGGGTTCCCAACGCTAACTGAATCCTACTTACGTACATATATACGTCCATAGCCTGCAGCTCAGTCGCTGTGTGAGGCAGCGTTGGGTCCCCCATCCCCAAGCCTCCCACGTAGTTGGCTGCCTGCATATATAAGGCCGTCCGTCGCTCCGGTCTCTTCATTCCCTTCCTTGCTTCACCACGGTATTCATGTCTCCCTGCTGATAACTGCAGCCTTTTTATTTAATCCACACCTTCTCCGCTGTTTTATTGTTCGTTTATTTCGATTATAGTTATTGTGTAGGTATTTTAGACTTAGTTTACGTTGTTCAGGTACCCATTTTCTTTATTGTTCCAACCGTACCCCCATTAACATGTCAATCGAGGTGATCACCATCGATCAAACAACTGTCACTTACCGAGTGGTTTCCATGCCCAGAGATGGCGACTGCCTTTTCCATTCTCTGCGTTACATATTGCACAGTCATATCAGGCTCACTCTTGATATCTGGAGGAACATTGTGTGAATTGAATGACTGGGACAGGTTCAAGGTGTGGACTGATGACGGTACAGGAGATAATTATACTACACAGGAGTACTATAAGAGTGAAATGCTTAAGCCCTTCACCTATGGTTCTGCATGTGAGTTGATGGCTGCTGCTGAATTGTTCGGTTGTCGCATTTGAAATGTACTGAAATGGCCAAATATTTTACACCTTTGGACAACCGCCAATGCCTCTTAAGCATCTTAGATTCACAGGTGACGATTTGAGTAGTGGACACTTTGATGTTTATGAATGTTTAAACTCTCAAAAGCTGGATGCGAAGTTATCGATGAAACCCATTTCAATTCAAACGCCTCCAATTTCTAGTAAGGCTCTGCTTCGCAATGACAATTAATAAGTCTCAGGGACAGACCCTACAAAAGGTTGGCATTGATTTGAGGCAAGATTGCTTTTCACATGGCCAACTATACGTTGCATGCTCAAGAGTAAGCTCAGCGCACAGCTTGGTCATATTACAACCGGAGGGGCGAACTGACAATGTGGTACACAAAGAGATCCTTAACAAATTAAAAAGGTTTACTTTTCTTCTTAATAAAAATTTTAAAGCAGTACTTCGCCGCTGCAAAGTGCGGGTATTTTGCTAGTCAATAATACATTATTTAAAGTGATATTTAACTCCTGCTTATCCTTTGCTCTATGTAATTTCCTGATGTAGATATAGAATGGAAGGTGGGGAGAAGTTATAAAGTACAGTACCTTGTAAAGAGTGCTGTCTATGGGATATGAGGCATTCTGACAAAGGCTACACATTAAATAATATAGAAGGGGAAAGCAGAGTAATATAGAACTCTACTAAAAGAAAACAAATGTATATAGACTTTAGATTCATAATGTTGTAGGATGCCTTTGAAATATCAGGTACTGAGAAACACTGTCAGCTTTGGATTATATAATTAGTTATGTAATTGTATACAGTTTGTAATTAATATTGAATGAGCTCCAAACTCAGTAAATTCTTCTGCAACTCCATTTCACTACATTTTGTTTTAGTGCACAAGAGCATTTTAATGACTTATTTAACAATATTTTATCAAAAATAAACATGTTTGGGATGTTGTGAGCATATGACTGGATGACTTCACAGATATCTTGACATTGTTTGTTGTTATCCAATGTTGGTCACCATAGACTTCTATTTGGTCAGAGACGTAGGAGACGTAGGATGCTGGAAATTACAAGCAGTGAGTTTGGCTGCTCAGCTGAATGACCAGCTATCAATTAAGCTGTTTACCTGTGATGGGGCTTATTGAACATCTACACACATGGTTATGTTCAGTGACACATGTAAACCAAATGCACAAAATGATTGAAAATGTACAGTACTGCACTGTACTCTGTTACGCCTCAGCATTAGTGAGGTCTGTGTTTTACTCATTTGCGTCAAATTATTTGCTTCATTTATAAGAGCAAAAGTATTTGAAATTCTGTTGAAAAGAAAAATTATTTAGCTGAATATGCTCATTCACATCTGTGCAAATGACATAAGTGAAGAACCACCATAACCCAAGACCTACCTGTACTTTACAATATACAGAAGGGGTCCCCAACTCCGGTCCTGGAGGGCACCAGTGGCTGCAGGTTTTCATTCTAACCTTTTCTTAACAAGTCCATTGATTTTGCTGCTAATTAACTTCTTGTGAATTAATTTTAGTTGACTTGTTTTTTTAAGATCTGTTCATCGTTCCTCTGAATCGCTTCATTTCTTTCCATAAATGGCACCCAAACAGAAATTAAATGTGAAGTGAGTGAGCCAACAGAAGACCAACTAAATCAGGGCCTGAAACTCCAACCAATTTCACTCCAATCAGTTGCTTAATTAGGCTCTGATTCTTGTTGTTAATTAAACATGGCTTGTTGCTGCTCTCATTGTTCAATAGCATACATTTCAGAAATTGCTGGTTTTCTCTTTTCTAAGAGCAGTGTTAAAATGTTTTGGGGACCTGAGCAGATCAGCATTCCTGAGACCTTCACCTTTCTTTACTTTCAGATATCGTATGATCGACACAGTTTGCTGGTCCTGTTTTGGTTCATTTTGTATCTCATTATTGTTTGGCTGCTAATTAAGGAAAAAGAAACAATTAAGGGGTCTGAGTTTTCAAAAGCAAGTTAAATAAAATTAATTCAAAAGAAGGTAATTAGGAGCAAAAACTGGTCACTAATTAAGAAAAGTGTTAGAATGAAAACCTGCAGCCACTGGGGCCGTCCAGGACCGGAGTTGGGGACCCCTGGTATACAGGATCTAAAACAACTTCCAACCCTTCTGTTACTTACTTTTATGTCCTTCTTCTTCTGTTTCTTGATTTTTTCCCACTTGTTTGTGGGGTCAATATGCTTGATCAACCTTCTCCTTGGAACTCGGTCCTACACCTCCTCCTCAGTCAAACCCTTTTCTTCCAGTCGTGAAAATAGATGTTTTTTTTAATTAACTGAACATGTCACTAATGGCATTACAGTTTTCTAGAATCATTGCATTTCTTTGCTGTTTTATGAATTCAAGTTATGTAATGCTGTTATCCTCACATAACCGATAAAAGGGTGAACATTTGTGTGCCTAATGTGTGAACATTCCCCTTTACTAACTCTTGATACTTCAATACTGACACAACAGGTGGAGTGTTTTGAGGTATTCTTTTGTGTCCTAAACTGTATCATGCCTCTTGTTTGAAGAAAATGAAAGTACGGCAGAATTTCTTGACAAGGAACAAATGAGAAAATGAGCATATTGCTGCCATGCTTTCTCATGTACCAACAAACTTCAAATAAAAACTCATGGAAATTCCATATTAATTTTCCAAAAGCAGATGCCACATAATTTTAGGAACACAACCTTCTTCAGTGTGTAGAAAGCATTTTGTTCAAACACTTCAATTGTTTCTAGATTTCTGGGAAAATGAAAAGGATTTTAATGACCGCAAAATTTAAAAAATCTTCGTAAAATTTTTTTTGTGGTGCAACAGATTCATAATAATTATCCATAAAGCTTTGCTCTCCCTCTGTTTGTTGAAAATAAGCCACCAGCTGTTAAAATCTGTATCCAGTTATGCAGCATATTGGGGACAGTAAGATTTTACATGTAAGTAAGCCTTTTATACATATTGCTTTTTTCTGTAATAACCACTAACTTTTTAAAATTTTCAATGCTTCTAAAATTTACAAGAAAGTGAAGCGTACAGTACATTATTTTCTATAGGTCTTTATTGCCCTCCAGTCTTAAAGGGTCATGTGTGACTTAAAGACTCCATAAATCCTTCTTAAACCACCTTTTAGCAACCTAGTATCTTAGATTGCATTTTTGAGAATTTTTCAAATCTGCAGTTAAAATAATGCTCCTGTCAGCAAATATGGTCTGTTAAAATGTATGGTTGAGTGATTTTCTTCTGCTGTAATCTCCTTTAATAGACTTCTTATTGTGTTGGCATGACAAATAGTGTAATTCTCAATCATTGCATGGTCCCTCAATAGTGAAGAATTAGGAAGCTGACACAAATCGTTGTTAATTAATTAGTGATGTTTTAAACTAGGGGCGTGTTACAATGAATGATTAATTATTGTCCTTGCTATAGTAACATTATTTTACTCTTCAAAATGACCATATGATCGACAGTTGTTTAATGAATCTATTAAATGACAACCAACTTGAAAAAACTGTCAAAAACTTCAAATAATCTAGTAAAGACCTATCCAACCATAAAGACCTATCCAAACCATATATATTACTTGAAATAATGTAGGCAAGAAAATATTATGTGTGAATAAAATACATCTCTCCATCAGATATGGACCATAGAAATCAGCTGTATTTGAGCTTGTTTTTAAGTTTAGGTTACAGTTTTTTAACCAGAGAATTTACTAAACTTGAATTTCAGTAGAAAGCCAAATGCCACTTGAGAGCCTCACTGTCCAGTTGACTTTCAGTTTGTGGTAGATGTTAATACACAAGGACTTAGAATACCAGAACATCAAAACCAAGTGATAGAATTGATAAATTATGAACTGAAACAATGTGGTGCCCTGAGGACATCTCAGAATGTTTACTGTATTTTAAAGCAGATTAAACCTTCAACCACCCATCTATCTACCTTAAGTCATGACTTTTGACATTTTGCTTTATTATTAATGCCCATCAAGGTCAAGATTAACTTTTTTTTATCCCAAAATAATTTTCAAATAAAAAAAACGATTATTAAACAAAACGATGGAAAACAATACACAGAAAACTATTGGGGGAAAAATTCCTCATTTATAATACGTGCAAGTTAAACGTAATTTGTTTATCCTTTACAGTTCTTGTTTCAGCTACCTTTAAATAGCATAATTGCTGAAGACACAACAGATATCATATGTCATTGTTTTCATGCAGGATGAGTAGGATTCTTAAGGGTTTCATTCAATATTTGTAGGACAAGGTCTGTCTACTGCTATTCTATTCAAGTTTCAATTAATACATATTATATAAAGCCACTTTTACAATACAATTATCTTACTACACTTTTTATCACTACAATTTTAGATAGATTCAATATTTTGTAACAATTTAGTTTGGGTACTGCAACAAGGCGTCTATTACTCATTTATTCTTATGGTCTTCTTAACACTTATAAAACATGAGTAGATAGGTCATTTGTGTGGAGTATTGGCATGATGGTAAAATTACTTGTCTATATGTAGAATTCACAGGTCTTATACTGAATACATTATGTAATATCAAGAAAAATGTGTCTGAGTTAGGCCACCTCAGACCACTCCAAAGTGAAGTTTTGTTAGTAGGTTACATTGCAGAGATGAATAAACACTTTACTGATTCTTTGTGCATTTTTGCAGTACCTAAACTAAACTGTTATCATGTCTTAAAGGTTTCCATACATATTGTATCGCCCTTCATAGTAATCAGTATTACAAATCAGGTAACATTAGTGGAACAGTGTTAGTTAATTGCGTGCAATAAAGTGTGGAAATGCAAGATAACTTCAGAATAACCAGACGTTTGTGTTATTTTATTTTGCTTTTCTGGGATAAATGTTATTATTGAGAGTGACAAGTAGTGGTGCATCCCATTTTATAGGTAGTAGCACATCATCTTCCTAAAATTATCCCAATCTCACTTTGTGAGCAGTAGGGGGGTGTTGCAGCACCCAAAACCTCAGAAACAACCAACACTTCACTAGTCCTGGTTCAAATAAGAGCTTTATTGACACAAATAGCTTACACAATGTTTAGAAAGTGACATAAACACAAGTATTCTTCTTGTTATCTTTTCTCCCTCTCCTTCCACTCCTCCAAGCAAGCTTTGTCCCCCACACCTGACGTCTGAATCGTCTGAGTGAGGCAGAGCGGTTCAGTCCGTCTCTGCCGGGATACTAGTGTACCCACTTCCCAGATGGCATCTGCCAATCTTCTGGGTGAGGCAGGGAATATCCTGCCATTCTTCTTGGCCATTCAGTACGGTGTCCTCCTGGCCAGGTAAAGGATCATGCAACACATCTCAGTCAGAACACCAGCCCCTGCCTACTATCCTTCACAACTTAGAATAATAATGGCAACTATAAGAACCATGTGACTTTACATAGGCACAGCAATCGAAAGTAAGAAAGCCTTGATGTCACTACACTACACTGGTTACCTGTGTCATTCAGGATTGACTTTAAAATTCTGCTTATGGTTTATAAAGCCTTAAATAATCTCACCCCATCTTATATATCGGAATGCCTGACATTTTATATTCCAAATCATAACCTCAGATCCTCAAATGAGTGTCTCATTAGAATTCCAAGAGCAAAACTTAAAAGAAGTGGTGAGGTGGCCTTCTGCTGTTATGCACCTAAAATGTGGAATAGCCTGCCAGTAGGAATTCGCCAGGCTAATACAGTGGAGCACTTTTAAAAACTGCTGAAAACACATTACTTTAACATGGCCTTCTCATAACTTCACTGTAATTTAATCTTGATACTCTGTATATCCAATTAATTATAATAACTATTCATGGTGGCTCTAAAATCTGTACTAACCCCTACTCTTTCTTCTGTTTCCTTTTCCAGTGTCCTTTTGGTGGTGGCCACCACCAACTACTCAAAGCACCGTGAAGTTCCAACAGTGATGGATTAAAAGCCAGAAGTCTGCATGACCATCATCATCAAGTCCTTCCGTTAGAACCCTAATTACAAAGAGGACTATTTCATTTATGTTAGGTAGAATGCCCAGAGGGGACTGGGTGGTCTTGTGGCCTGGAACCGCTGCAGATTTTATTTTTTTCTCCAGCCGTCTGGAGTTTTTTTTGTTTTTTCTGTCCCCCCTGGCCATCGGACCTTACTCTTTTTCTATGTTAACTAATGTTGTCTTATTTTAATTTCTTATTTTGTCTTTTATTTTTCTTTTCTTCATTATGTAAAGCACTTTGAGCTACTTTTTGTATGAAAATGTGCTATATAAATAAATGTTGTTGTTGTTGTTTCTTTGATTACAAAATTTAAAAAAAACAAGAGTTTAAGAGTTTTGTTTTGTCTGTTTTCCATCCAGAATTCTCTGTTTAGACATAAGCAACAATCCTACTACTGTGATCTTTGATTTTATATCAAAAATGATTTTATCCTGTTTTTTTATTTAAAGAACAAGTGATTCGAGTATGCTGATTTAAGTCTAATGGTCAGAATTCCAATCTTCTGATAAAGGTAAAAAAGTATACTAGAAATATTATCCAAACTCTCACTAATACCGTATATACTCACGTATAAGTCGGGTCATGAAACCCAAAAAATCGATCATAAAATCAGACACCGACTTATACACCCGTTCAAAAATACGACACTTAATTTTTTTTTTTACATCTTCTTGCCTCCTCCAGACTCACACCAGTTTCTCAGACACATTGAATGTTGCTGCAGTAGCAGAGTTACCAATTTCGTTTGCCACGTCAATGACTTTTAATTTAAAAGTAGCTTCATATTTTCTTCTGATTGAATGCTCCATCACAGATAAGGTATGCTCTTACGATAAAGGTGTACGAGGATGTGAGATACATAAAGCACAAAACAGTGCAAGTGTCGCTTCGGAATAGTTTGGGTATTACCGTGTGGCAGAGGCATAGCTAGAGTTTTCAGCACCCGGAGACAACTGAAGATTTCATGCCCACTACTGTTTGCCAAAATGCAATGGGGAACATCAATTCCGCACCCACTGGATGTTGCACCCGGGGACAGATGTCCCCCCTTGCCCCGCCCCCCAGCTACGCCACTGCCGTGTGGTCATGTAGGCACAATACATCGAAAAAAAGGCAGTATGCTCTGTGGTTACTCTGTCAGGTAGGCGTTAGCATATCATAATCTCATGGACCAATAGCATGAGTTTTCTGCATTCAACTTATACAACCAACATTAGAAAATACCAGAAATTTTATGGTAAAATCAAGCACCGACTTATCTGTGGGAGAACGTAAACGCGAGTATATATGGTAATTGGCTTTTTTAAAAAGTTTATTCATGTAGTGGCAAGCACTGTCACATTTCCTTTAGGAGTCAGGCACAAGTGTTCCTGGTTGTTGGTATTTTAATTACACTGAGAGAATCATATTTTATCTTACCTCTGACTTTTCATGAACTTTCTCACAACTGGTCTTAGATTGGCTATATGCTATATGTAATATAAATAAAATCTATTACAGTCATGGCCGAAATTATCGGCACCCCTGGAATTTTCCCAGAAAATGCACCATTTCTCCCAGAAATTTATTGCAATTACAAATGTTTTTGTATATACATGTTTATTTCCTTTATATGCATTGGAACAACACAAGTTTGTCAAAATGTACTTGAGGAAGCCAAAATCTTTCTAGGTGTGGATCCTTGAGGACAGATGAGACCAAGGTAGAGCTTTTTGGTAAAGCTCATCATTCTACTGTTTACAGAAAATGGAGTGAGGACTACGAAGAAAAGAACACAATACCTACAGTCAAACATGGTGGAGGTTCTAAGATGTTTTGGGGATGTTTTGCTGCCTTTGGCACTGGATGCCTTGACTGTGTGCAAGGCATCATGGAATCTGAAGACTACCAAAAGATATTGGGGCACAATGTAGGGCCCAGTGTCAGAAAGCTGGGTCTGCGTCAGAGGTCATGGGTGTTCCAACAGGACAATGACCCCAAACATACCTCTAAAAGCACTCAGAGATGGTTGAAGACAAAGCACTGAAGAGTTCTGAAGTGGCCAACAATGAGTCCGGATCTAAATCCGATTGAACACTTATGGAGAGATCTCAAAATTGCTGTTGATAGAAGGCGCCCTTCAAATCTGAGAGACCTTGAGCAGTTTGCAAAAGAAGAGTGGTCAGAAATTCCAGTTGAGAGGTGTAACAAGCTTGTTGATGGTTATAGGAAGCGCTTGATTTCAGTTATTTT
Organism: Erpetoichthys calabaricus; assembly: GCF_900747795.2. Taxonomy (NCBI): domain Eukaryota; kingdom Metazoa; phylum Chordata; class Cladistia; order Polypteriformes; family Polypteridae; genus Erpetoichthys; species Erpetoichthys calabaricus. The sequence continues at coordinate 188,057,049 of NC_041399.2, forward strand.
TTCCAAAGGGCGTGCAACCAAATATTAAGTAGAGGGTGCCAATAATTTTGTCCAGCCCAGTTTTTGAGTTTTGTGTGAAATGATGTCAGACTTGGCTTTTTTTCTCTGTTTTTTTTTTGTTGTTCCAATGCACATAAAGGAAATAAACATGTGTATACCGAAACATTTGTAATTGCAACAATTTTCTGGGAGAAATGGTGCATTTTCAAGGAAAATTCCAGGGGTGCCGATAATTTCAGCCATGACTGTATGTCTGTATTTTGAAAATATTACATGCTTTTTCTGTTTTTTATACTCATAAGTGGAAGCGTGTTTAGAAATATTAATTGAATTTGTGTCATATTCTTTTCTTTCTGTGCAAGTAATGTTTCTGTTAAGGAAAGTTATAATTTAGGCAATGTAATGTGAATCAATTTGTTTCATCTCATGATAAGACATGAATTTTGCATAAAAATATTTTATTCTCATATAAATTTCAACCATAATACTTTTGCAAATGTTATCCTGTCAAAGAACATCTGCAACACTCAATAATAGTTCTTTACCCTCTTTTTGCCTCTTAATTTTTTAGAGTCAGGTATAATACATAAAATCTTTCATTTAAAAATCTTAAAAATTAAACAGGTGACAATGAATAGCTTTTAACTAACTACACCTACACCTATAATATGTGATCTTTTCTTTTGCAGAACTAGATAGGTTTTAAAAAAAAGATTCTTAATTATGACTTCTAGATTTTCTTTTGCTCCCTGTAATGAGCAATCCCACGCTTGATTACACCACCACTGGATGACAATCTCTTTAAATTCTTCTTGCTCTAACGCCTTTATTTCTTTGCCTCACAGATATTCTAACTGGCAGATGGTGATGGTGCGCAACACGCCACTAAACTAGAGAACTCTTTTTCATTTGCTTAATGCTTAAAAGGTACAGTATACTTTTGTCTGTGTTTTTGAAGTAATTTTCTAAAAGTCCAGAAGAAAAAGGGTTGTCTAAAAACTTTTGAGTTTCTATAAACACTATAATATTAATGTTAATCACTTGTGTTTCATATCTGCACAATAAAAAGTTATTTTTGTAATGGACACCTTGTTTAATCGTAATAGAAAAGTGTAGTAGAATTTAAAATCAGCATTATATACGGCGCAGATGTGCAATTATCTTCATCCACCTTTCCTTTTTTCTAAAAGATTGTTAGATTAAATAGCACAGTCTGTAGGGTTCAAGTCCAAGAAGGTTATTCTCAAGCTTTAAAACGCACTGATAAGGCCTGATCTGGAGTACTGTGTGTAGGTTTGGTCTCCAGGCTACAAAAAGCAGCCCATAGCAGGCTACATAGCAGCCCTAGAAAAGAAGAGCAACTAGGCTGATTTAGGCATTACAGGAGATGAATTATGAGGGAAGATTAAAATGGGTTTGCAATTTAAGCAAAAGAAGATTAAGAGGTGACATGACTGAAGTGTTTATAAAGTCATGAAGGGAATTAGTACTGTTACATTAAAACTGAGTTCATCAAGAACACGGCAACATAGTTGGAAACATGTTAGGTTAGGGGTAAATTTTGCACAAATATTTGGAAGTTGTTCTTGACACACAGAACCATAGACACAGTGAAAAAGTTACCAAGTAATGTGGTATAGAGTAGAACTTAAGGGAATTTCAGAACTAGACTTGAGGTTATTTTAGAAGATTTAAGTGGACAGGAGTGGCGAACTTTGTGGGGCTGAATGGCCTGTTCTCGTCTAGATTGTTCTAATGTTCTTTTGACTTACAGTCCCACATTGCTCCTCTTAGGTCTCTAGCAGAGCATCATTACAATTTCCCAGTAACAACCCTTTTTGAGCAAGTCATTATTATTGTTTTTCATGTCCTAAAATTAAATATATGTTAACTGTGAACCTCACCGTAGTAAGTCAAGCACAGGGGCTTACTATTTATAAAGGCTATCAGCAGCACTGCTTTACTGAGCTCCCTTTATCTTTAGAAAAGGGGCCAAATAGTTGAACATAGAATGTTCCTAACCTTCAAACACTTTGTTCAAAAGGAGTTGTACTGTATTTTAAAGTAAAACTGTACACATTAAGTGACATATCAGGTAAGAGATGGTTATAAACTGTCTTACCACCTCTATGACTAAGTGACAGAGCTAGTGCTGCCTGTTGCTTTAAGTTCTAAATTTTTTATTTGCCTGAATAATGCAAAATATAGTTGGTTGTTAATGTCACAATGTCTGGTTACCAGTGATATTGGTATACCTGCCATAAGCAAAAGTAATAAAAAAAATTTGCAAAAGCTCTCAAGTCATACAATTCCAGCTAACACAGAGAAAACAGAAATTCAAGAAAATGATCATCGGATACAACATAAATACCTGTTGTAGATGCCATATGGGCTGGATGGGCATCGTGGCCAGGAGAAGGGATGGTTCCTTGCCCGGATGGGAGACTCCTAACAGACAGATAAGCATCCTGGCTGGGGAGAAGAAAGGGAGCAGACCCGGAAGGAAGAGCTGGAAAGGATGGACGGACAGCCCATTGAAAGAAAAAATATCATTGGGGATTTTTTACTCCCCCAGCACGCTAGATGGCAGCAGCCCCGGATATCAGTGCCCTGTGGAAAGCAAGCAGGGCATACAGAGAGATGTAGTCCAGCAGAGCAGCCCTGCTGGGGTCACTGGGTGCTGCAAAAGGCTGTAATGGACTTCCATATGTCCCGGAAGTGCTTCCATTGGACAATGGCCCTGGCACTGGAGGTACTCCCGGGTCCTTAATAAAAGGGACCACACTCCCTTGGCCAGGGGAGTCGGAGCTGGGAGGAAGAGAGGCAACACTTGACTGGAGGAGGGCAGCGTGGTGGTAAGAGTTGAAAGGAGAGAAATGTTATGTATATTGGAGAGAGAAACCTGTGTTTTGTGCTTTTGCAACTGAGAAAAGAATTTTGGTGAATAAACCAACCTTTATTTGAACCCAGGACTGTGTTTGTGTGTTTGTGTCGGGATATGGGCTCACTGACGCCCTGGTTTCCATCACACTGTCTAAACAGAAACAAGCTTCTATTGAACAAACAACACATTAACAAAGGCAAAACAGGCACCATCAAAAAAACAAATCAAGAACAAAATAACAATACTTGCTTAGTGAACATGAGAGAAAAATACCATGCACATATGTAAAGGTACAAATGAAAAATCTCCTTCAAACTTCCAACACATTATATCACAGAAGTGTCTGGAAATTCAAACAAAAGATCAGAAGAGTTTCTATTAATGAGTGAATTGGCTGCCACGATGTCACAATGTCAATGCAATACTCACTCCCTGGAGCAATGGGCCAGTTCCTCTAACAATATGGACTTTAGAGAAACAAAGAGGCATATTGAAAAAAACACAAATATATTCTCAGCCTCCTGTGGAATATAACAGCTTAAAGGAAGAAATCAATACTAATAATAGCACAAAAAAAGTAATAGTACATTTTATGTGAGGTTCATTGTTATATTAATAAAAACTCATTCACTATTGTTCATTGGACTAAATCAACAGCAAACATTTTGGTGTCCTCTGAAAACTGTAAATGTGGGTAGCTTTGATGCAGTTCCGTTCAGTATGTCAAGAGACTTCCTTTCATCATCTGAAACTAAAAAATAAAACTCTATGTACCAGTATCTTTGTTGGATTCTTTTTTTTGGTTACATTCCCATTTAACTAAAACATCCTACTTTTGTTTGTTTTTACTTTCACCTTCACACTGAATATTCTAAACTATATATTTCACAAGAATTTGTTTCTGTTTTTCCATTAAAGTTTTCCAGTTCTACATATTTTTGTCTTATGTATTTCAGCAGAATTTGCTTTATTTACATCACAATTCTTTTTCAATATTAAAACTTTTTCGTCATTCTGCTCAATTGTAAATCAGGCAGTAAGTTTACATTTTCTTTATGTGAGTCACTATATCTTCTATACCTTGTCTTAAACATTTTTGGGTTTAAAATTTTCCAGATTGCTTTCCCCAGTTGTTTTCTCAATCAAGTTCATTTTAATGTTTCTTTCTGACTTGCCCAATCTAATTTATCTTGCTAATATGAATCACTGAGGAAAAATCCACCAGACCTGCATTTACATTTTTGCCTAGTTTTGTATGCTTCTTGAAAAATGTAATTCCACAACAAGCACATGGTTGTACTTGCCTTATTGTACTGCACATTCTGCTATTCTGCATTCTCTTACAGAATGACTTGGCTGGATTTGTATATTTTCTTTCCTTTTGTCACAGTGCAGACAGGAAAACAAAATGTAAGCAAGTCCATTTTCTTCCTTTAGCACATATCCGCTACTATATGAAAAGTAACTACGAAAGGAGGAGAGAGGTTAGGAGCATGCGCTGATACAGAGTGTTACCGCACCCACCACATGACAAACCACCCCAGGGTCTTAGATTAGCATTTGAGTGCCAGCCATGACACCTCAGTACCACATTAGTTCAGATGGAATGGAACAATGTGAAGTTTTTATCATGGCTGGAGTGTCAATTCTGCCATCAACCCCCTGGTTTTTCCCTGCAGGTTGGAGGGCCTACATGCAGGGCTGGATGCAGATTAACGTCATACCCAGGACAGAGTAATTGCAGGTTAAGGGCCTTGCTCAAGTCAGATAAATTGATGAGTGGCAAACAATGCAGGTATATTTTTTTATTCCTACCACAAAGAAATAAAAAATGGAGCAGGCTTCACAAAAACCACACATAAAATTGCCAGACCAAGTCTGGGCTCACATAAAAGACCTACTCCAGGTAGGCAAGCCTTAAACTAAACAGGCAGGCTTCACACTGCACCAGCCCAAAATGGGCCTTGCCTTTCAAGTCCACAAAGTGTCCTGATATGAAGAGAGGGAGAAAGTGTAAATTTCTAAGCCCAGAACAAAGTTCATTTACAGTTTAATAATTTACTCAAGAATCCCAAAAGGGCACAAGAAAGGCTATTCGTGTGAAAAAGGAACCAAATAGTCTTTCCATAAAATGCAAAAACCTAAAGCAAATATAGTATGTCCAATAGACACAAAAACAGAATTAGAACCCTACATTATAGTAGGGGCCAATAGTAGGCATAAGTGAAATGCTGCAGTTTGCTTTCCTGTGAGTTCAGCAACATTATTTAATAATAATAATAATAAAATAATAATTCATTACATTTATATAGCACTTTTCTCAGTACTCAAAGCACTATCCACACAGGGAGGAACCGGGAAGCGAACCCACAATCTTCCACAGTCTCCTTACTGCAAAGACCTGTGAGGACAATATTTAATTAACATATTAATCTTTATTATTTAATTTTATTATTACTGTTTTCATAATTTTCTCATTATGGTGAGCTAATGTACTCATTAAATGAAAATACTGCAAGGTTTTTTTTTTAAACGCATACGAGGTGCAAACCTGGCTGGAGTAATGAGCAGTGATGTAAGTGATAGAAGGGACGTTCAAAAAGTTTCCAGACTTTTTTAAACTCTATTTATTAAGAATTTCAAAAACAAATGACATAATCTCGTACACAGTCACCTTCGTTTGCAATGCAATTTGCCCAGCGTCGTACCAACTTCTTAATGCCCAATTACTAGTCCTTCCGCCTTCCAATCTTCTTATATAATACGCTACCGTGGCAGTCTGTTTGTCTGTCCAGAATTTTAAATCACCTGTAGCTCGCAAACCGTTTGAGCTATTGACCTGAAATTTGGTACACATATACTACGTGACCTCTACTGTCTGCTTTCAGGGTGATGATTTTTATTACTCTTTTTATTTTTATTTTATTGTAGAATCGACTCTCGGCAGCGGGCAGCAGTGCGGCCATGTGGCGCATGCATACAGGCACCGTTGTCATCTCTACCACCTTTGCTGTCACTTCCCCTACCTTTCCATATCTCAAATCATTTTGGAGGCAGGTAGCTAGAGGCCATCATCGCTACCACCTTTGCCATCACTTCCTGTACCTCTTCATATCTTAAAATATTCTTGAGGCAGATTGAAGACTTAAGTGCCATCTTAAGTGAAAAATTAAGAAAAATGTACTAAGTAATTACAACACAAAAACTGACTTAATCAGTTTTAATGCGAAAAGATGCCGATGGAAGAAGAGAAGAAATGGCCCGCTAGGGTGGAGAAAAGAAGAGCTGCTCAGGAAGCAGCAACCGCATCAACCTCTGAGCAAACAAATGCTAAACGTACAGAGAAAGAGTAGGAAAACTATAAGTCAAGTGTATTCACTGCATGTTATCATGCAGTGCACCGTTACTGGTGAAAATATAAAAGTGTGGAAACTTTTTGAATGTCCCTCATATGATTGCTTGTATACAGTGTAAATTATTCACACGTGTGTCAGGTAGATTGGGCAGCACTGTAAAGTGTGATGTGGAGGACTCTTACAGTATGCATGCATGAAAGTTCTGTGGATGCACGATCAGATAGTGACATTCTCTTCAAACATGGCTGCTACAGCTCTGAGATGTCACACTGCCCTTGCAAGGCATCATTGGGCACTGGAAAAAAAGTTTGCCTAAGCCAGCTGTGTGGGAAATTTTCAGGAAATATTTCACCAAACAAAGCAAATTCAGTGCCACAAACACTTTGTATTTCAGTGATCAACTTTAGTCAATAGCCAGGAAATAATAATAATAATAAGTTACATTTATTGAGCGCCTTTCACAAACCCAAGGTCGCTTTACATACAGAGTAAAAAAAAAAATCCAGGACAATCATCAATCGACAAAGCCAGGATGAGCTTCTCCATTGATACTGATGGGACTGTCCCCTCAGCTGGTGGTCCTGCAAGCTTGGCCTCTACTTTAAGGAAACAGGGGAGATAAAGTAATGAATAAACATAATATAAATAAAAAATGACAATATTTAAAGAAAAGACAGCACAATAACAGAATTCAAAAGTTAATAACAAAGATTATATTTAAATAACAACAAAAACTTGAGGCAGGGCGGCACGGTGGCGCAGTGGTAGCGCTGGTGTCTCGCAGTTAGGAGACCCGGGTTCGCTTCCCGGGTCCTCCCTGCGTGGAGTTTGCATGTTCTCCCCGTGTCTGCGTGGGTTTCCTCCGGGCGCTCCGGTTTCCTCCCACAGTCCAAAGACATGCAGGTTAGGTGGATTGGTGATTCTAACATGGCCCTAGTGTGTGCTTGGTGTTTGTGTGTGTCCTGCGGTGGGTTGGCACCCTGCCCAGGATTGGTTCCCTGCCTTGTGCCCTGTGTTGGCTGGGATTGGTTCCAGCAGACCCCTGTGACCCTGTGTTCGGATTGAGCGGGTTGGAAAATGGATGGATGGATGGAACTTGAGGCAGGGCAGCCACACCAACTGTAACATAACAGTAAGGTTGTGCCAAAATCTTTTAATCTTAAATGGATTTTAAGCAGGGTGATCCAGAAGTTGATGTCAGGGAAAATAGGAGTTAATGAACAAGTCTGGCACCCAAGATCAAGGTGGAAGGTAGAAATATGACAATATACCAGTGTGAGAATTATGAATTTATCAGGAGACTATAAAGATATATACCCACGGCACACCTAGAGCAGATGGATGAAGGTAAAGTAGTGGAAACTGTGAGCACCTTGTAGGGCAGACCAGCTTTATTTGACAAATGGGACAAGAAGACTGTCTCTAATAAGGCAGTCATCCAGGTGTCTAGACAACATGAAATCAAAGGCCACATCTGCCAAGGATTGGTAAGGGTTGAACACAAAGAAACACAGTATGTTGTAGCTGTTGGTTGTCTGATAATCAATTAACTACACAGAAAAATGAACAGAGGAAATGGCTGAGAAAAACAAAACATTTGCCAGGGAGCCATTTGGCTGGATCAAAGGATAGGACCTCTCTCAGTTGAAAAATAAAATACAAGAGTAACTAGATGATTACTGATTAACAAAATGCATATGCCCTCCAGGAGCCCAAACATGGAGGAGTTTTACTGGCCAAGAAGCAGAAACATGAACAGCCGGCAACCAAAAGTTAAGACAAGGAACACAATTCCTGCACTAATAAATACTGCAGGATCTCCAACATGAAGAAACAAATATTTTCAAAATAGGATTACATTTAAAACAACAGAGTTACATTTCTTCTTTCCCACTTCTCGTTTCAAATAGCAGAGCTCCAGAAAGTGTGCCCTTTTATTCTGGTGTCCTTGATCTAATGCAGGTGTATCACAGCATATTATAGTACCAAACAGTTTTTACATGTGTATTTCTCCACATTTTGTTCTGTGACATGCAGATTATGTTTTTGAGGATTATTTCTCATTCAGACTTACTCTGAAATAAGAGTTATTTACTCTAAAATAAGCTTCTTTTTTTACCATCTCGATTTTCATCATTTAATGAAATAGTCAGTGTACTGATGGAAAAGGAATGTTAGTGTAGGATTATAAGGGAAAGGACTGGGAGAAAAGTTGTGGCCAAAGTACAAAGCATAGGTTAATGCTGGGAGTCAAACCAGATCAATATACTAATGCCAAGAGTTTGAAAGAAATGTGCATAATCGCTAGCTGAATTCAATCTCAAATGAGACAGGATTGCATGAGGAGATCATCACACAGTTGTGCTGATGATTGTCGGACATTCCGGCTGAATCCTGGTAGGGCTTCCTATGGCAAACGGTGACACAACTTCAGAAAATAGCCAGCTCCAAAACAAAACAAAACTTCAGCTGAAAATTGAAATGAAAAGTTAATAGTTTTAGGCGGCACGGTGGCGCAGTGGGTAGCGCTGCTGCCTCGCAGTTGGGAGATCTGGGGACCTGGGTTCGCTTCCCGGGTCCTCCCTGCGTGGAGTTTGCATGTTCTCCCCGTGTCTGCGTGGGTTTCCTCCGGGTGCTCCGGTTTCCTCCCACAGTCCAAAGACATGCAGGTTAGGTGGATTGGTGATTCTGAATTGGCCCTAGTGTGTGCTTGGTATTTGTGTGTGTCCTGCGGTGGGTTGGCACCCTGCCCGGGATTGGTTCCTGCCTTGTGCCCGGTGTTGGCTGGGATTGGCTCCAGCAGACCCCCGTGACCCTGTGTTCGGATTCAGCGGGTTGGAAAATGGATGGATGGAGTTAATAGTTTTAAATAAAGCCTTCAATCAGAAAATAAATATCAGAATCCTTATTACCTGGATATGAAAACCCCAGAAGTGGTAAAAGAAAACCTAGGAAAGGCCTTTTAAATGTAGCTTATGAGGATTAAGTGTATCATTACATTCTTTTGTTTTGTATTCATGTACTTATTTAATTATTTCTTCATTTATTTATTTATTTCAGTAACACCTCATGCAACATAGCATACATGTTCAAATAAAAACTGTCATTTTTAACAATTTTATAGCCAAGTTGAGAGGATGAATCGTCAGTGAAGCATCTGTTCAAAGTTGTCGCTGTGGGAGTCTGTGGCAGATATGAATATAAGAAAAAATTGCCCAGAATTAATGTGCGATTATAATTCAAGAAGCTGTGAATTCATCATCTGCATCTAAAGTATCTGCCATAAATGCAGCTCTTGATGGCTGAAGATTTACATCCATTCTACTGCCAATTCACCAGTTAATAAACAATACTCAGTAGACCCCACCTTTTCAATTTGATGGGTGAAATGGCAGTTTTAATTTCAAGGAATATTTCACATTGCTGCAGAATCACTGAAATCAAGAAAAAAATGCACCATATTTACGAGGGCCATTCAAATATAAACAGGAATCTTTGAGCTCTGCTTTATTTATTGAATACAATGAAACGACTTACACACTGTCTTTCTATATAGTCTCCTGCCACTGCAATACACTTGTTCCAATGCTCAGGAAGCTTCTTAATCCCAGAAGAGTACAAGTCTTTTGACTGCATGTTGACCCATTCTTGCACAGCATCAGTAACCTCCTCATTCGACTTGAATTTCTTCCCTCCTAAAAATTCCTTAAATGGACTGAAGAGATGATAGTCCCTCTCTGAATGATTTACACCAATCATACACTCTAGACTGAGAGAGACACTCATCCCCAAACTGTTTTTTAAGTTTCTAATAAATTTCAGATGGAATGACTCCTTTATTTGTCAAAAATTTAATAGCAATGCGCTGCGCAACACTATTGTGTACCTTCTGTTCCGACGTATTGATCACAACTGACAGGAAGGGGGGAAAGAGCAGCTAGCACTACTAATGACAAGTTCATATATGCGTGTGTTTGTCCAATGAGTCAGGTCTACCTTGCACTCTTTATAAGAACAGAGTATGGAAATTCCTGATTATAATTGAACACCCCTCGTATTTAATTTTGTCAAAAATATTTCTCTATGTAAGTTTTCACAAACATGTTAAGGAGACGTTTTAACAAACATTTTAAGTCTCATGGAGCTTTCCATCACTAATGATGGAGACCATTTTCAGTACAACTTTTAAAATGGTCAAAGATGTTTTTAATAAAATTTCCTAGTAAAAATAAAATACCTAAGTTATTTCTTAAGTATACTATAAAATCTGTCATTCTAATCCAACTCTTAATGACACTGACCCTAAAAAGCTGGGCTGTTTTTTCTGCCACAGCAGTATAATATTAAAATATAATATTGATTATATTGTTTTAATACTGAAAATAATTCTGTTATGAAGGGAAGCTAATTCTTCTGAAATATATAAAACAAAAATGTGTAGATCTGGAAAAAATGAATGGAAAAACAGAAACAAATTCTTGTATAATTAACCAAAGCTAGCAATGACAAATCCTCCCTCTAATCTGACATTCAGCATTACCTGTGCTGGGCACAAGAGGATGATCCTGCTATTTAATGAGAGGAAACATAACAGTAGGCTGAGAAGAGAGCTGAATGTGTTCAGGAGTCCTAGGGAGGAAAGGGGATAATAGAGCACTTGAATATAGCATTGAGTCAACTTCAAAGAAGAGAAATAAACTAAGAGAGATTTGTACAACAAAAATGCATCTTTTTAGGCTGATGCATTTAATGGGTTGAATAAGGTGTACTTGCATGTCTGGTATACATTATACATTTTTCTGAAACATAATATTTCTATACCATACAGATTGAAATTATATTTTATGTAAAGTCACACAGTAACTGATGGTTCATCATTTTGAGGCATTTTCTTTAAATGAAGACTAAACTCATTCATCCGTATCAGGCAGCATCAGCAGCTTACATTTTATTGCTAATAACCACAGAAACTTCATTATATTGATTTTGTCTCTTTGCCCAATATTCACATATGTGGCTTTAAACCCAATCAACAGAAATAATTGTCATTGTGGTATTTGATTGAATAGATTATGTGCCAGGTTTAATTCCCATGACTTTATATGTTTACTATTCACTATATGCATTTATTGGAATGCACACTATAAGGGATATGAAAAGAAATGTGCTTTACATTTTATCTCTGTTTGCTGTGTACTTTATTTCTGAGTAGGTTAGGCTAATTTGTAGCAGAAAATCTTTCCAGTGTGAGTGTTTGTGCAAGTGTGAGTAAGTATGCCCAGTGATGGACTAGATCTGTTCCTATTTTGCATCTGATTCTTCTGCGATAAGTCAGCCTCTAAATTGTAATAAAACATGAATTATTTTTTAAATTCATGGCTCAGTCTTAGTACTCAGTGATATGTACATTTTACCCTTAAAAAGTTATGGTTATTTAATGGCATTTTATAGTTCTTTGTCAGGGTGTGTGTGGTTCTACGTAGAATCAGGGTGTGTGGTTCCTCATAGAACCATTGTTTGACAAAGCACCGTTTCATCGTGGGATGGGTTATCTGTGCATGAGACTGGTTCTCTGTGCTTTGAAAAACTTCCTAATATATGGTTAAAACTGAAATGTTTAATGTATGGTAGGCTACCTAGCAGGATAGCAACAGACAAAGAAAACCTCAACATAGCCTTTGTTATTGTATGGAGTAAGAGTCCTTTTAAAATCAGGAATTTCACAAATGTGTTATCATCTACGGTATTTATGGTTATTTACTGTAGGGAGCCTGTTACACATCTAATTAAATAAATGGTTCTTTATAGAACTTTTCATGTGGATTGGTCTTTTGGGAACCAAAAATGGTTCCCCTATGGCACTGCTCTGAAGAACCAAATATAGTTGATGTTCTCAAATATAAAATACAACATTTGGCCTACTGGTAAAATGGGCAATACTTATTTTGCTAAGATTGCAATATTTTTAATTTGTTAGTTACATGTGGTGCAGCTGAAAAAACCATTACACTTAATAAATGTGTAAAATCCTGTGTTCACTTTGTCATTTTGGGGTATTGAATGTTGCCCGACGAGGTAAAAATGAATTTTTATATTTTTAGAATAAGGCTGCAACATCACAAAATGTTAAAAAAATGAAGGGATCTGAATATTTTCTGAAGGTGCTGCATACATTCTGCTGAGTGTAGTTTGAGTGACATCTGTATTACTAACATGACGCTGCATCCTACTCTTGTGGATACTTTTTAAAACTTTCCACGAGTGCTTCTCTGTAGTTCTTTCTGGTTATAATGAATTCTTGGCTAGGTTCTCTTAGACTTTCATTTTGGATTAATTTTGGTCTTTGTCACGTGATTGTTTAAATCCTATCATTTACCTCTGTTTGCCTTTTGGTTTAAGAATTTATCTGCTGTTTTTTTGCCCATGTAGGCTGCCAATTACAATCTGTAAAACAGCTATACTGTATGGCCAATAGTTTGTGGACACCTGACCAAGACAGTCCTATTAAATGATATCATATACTTTTGCATTTTGCTCTGTACTTGTAATATTACTATTGTCCTATTGTATTGTATTGAGGATTACTTGTGTTCTGTTTTGTGTGTTGTATTTATCCTCTTTATTTGACACCCACTGCACACCCAACCTACCTGGAAAGGGGTCTCTTTCTGAAGTGTCTTTCCCAAGGTTTCCCCCATTTATTTTCCCTACAAGGGTTTTTTTTGGGGGGGAGTTTTTTCTTGTCTTATTAGATAGTCAAAGCTGGGGGGCTGTCAAAAGACAGGGCCTGTTAAAGCTTATTGCAGTACACCTTGTGTGATTTTGGGTTCTACAAAAATAGATTATATTGTATTGTGTATATGTCATTGTTGGACATCCTATTCAAAGACCATCAGCAATAATATGGAGTTGCTCCACACCTTTGTGGCTATAACAGACTACAATCTTCTCAGAAGGCTTTCTACAAAATTTTAGAGTGTGTCTGTCAGAATTTGTGCCCATTCAGGCAAATTAGCATTTGTAAGGTCATAAACTTAGGTCGGCAGCATGGTGGCACAGTGGTAGCACTGCTGCCTCACATTAAGGAGACCTGGGTTCGCTTCCCGGGTCCTCCCTACGTGGAGTTTGCATGTTCTCCCCGTGTCTGTGTGGGTTTTCTCCGGGTGCTCCAGTTTCCTCCCACAGTCCAAAGACATGCAGGTTAGGTGGACTGGTGATTCTAAATTGTCCCTAGTCTGTGCTTGGTGTGTGAGTGTGTGTGTGTGTGTGTCCTGCGGTTGGTTGGTGCCCTGCCCGGGATTGGTTCCTGCCTAGCGCCCTGTGTTGGCTGGGATTGGTTCCAGCATACCCCCGTGACCCTGTGTTCAGATTCAGCGAGTTGGAAAATGGATGGATGGGATGGATAAACTTAGGTTAAATGTTTCTTCTCATCCCACGGGTGTTCAGTAGGGTTGAGGCCATGCCTCTGTGCAGACCACGTGAGTTCCTTCACACCAAACTCATCAAAACATGTCATTATGGACAGGGAAATGGAATAGTGCCTTCCCCTAACTGTTGTCACAACATTGGAAGCACACAGTTCTATAAAATGTCTGTGTATGCTGTAGCATTAACAGTACCCTTCATTGGACCCAAGGGGCCTGGCCCAAATCCTGAAAAGCAGCCCCAGGCCATTATCCCTCCTCCATCAAACTTTACACTAGGCACTATGCAGTCCTGAAGTTAGCATTCTCCTGGCATCTGCCAACCCTAGATTGGTACAACAGATTGGAAGATAATGAAGTGTGATCCATCACTCCAGAGAACACGTTTCCACTGTTCAGGAGTTCAAAGGTAATGCTCTTTACACCATTCCATTGTGCATAGTGATCTTAAGCTTGTGTGCAGCTACTCAGCCATGGAAACCCATTTCTTGAAGCTCTTATCTTGTGCTGATGTTGGCAGTTTGGAACTCTTTTGTGAGTGATGCAACAGAGGATGAACAACTTTTACATGCTTTGCGCTTCAGCACTGTGTAATCCCACTCAGTGAGTTTGCATAGTCTTATCACTTCATATCTGAGCTGTTGTGGCTCCTAAAGGCTTCCAGTTCAGAATAATGGCACTTATGCTTGACCAGGCCAGATCTAGCATAGTAAAAATTTCATGTACGGACTTGTGGCAAAATTAGCATCCTCTAACAGTGCCAAGTTTAAAGTCACTGAGCTCTTCAGTGTGACCCATTATACTGCCAATGTTTGTCAATGGAGATTTCCTGGCTATGTGCTTGACTTTGTGCTCATGTTAACAATGGGTGTGGCTGAAATATTAGAACTCATTGATTTAGGGGTATGCTCAAATACTCCTGTATATAAATATAGTGTATTTGATTCTGGAATTTGATTCAGCAATAATCAACGGCTATGATAATAAAAAATGCAAATATATTTGTTTAACTAAGCAGGTATATGATTGCAAAATACACAGGAGGTCCAGTAAACAGTAAAGGTCCATCACAAAAGCAAATGCTATCTTTATCGAACTTTAGAAAAGGCCATCCCAATCTGTTACCACCTAGACGATCCTAGCCTGGGCAGCAATGACCTGCACTGAGTTAGCAAGAAAGACGGGTTTCATAAATTTCAGAACACAGATCTAAAACCACAGGACACTACTAATAATAATAGAGATGGTTTCAGGAATTGGCTTTTGGATTTCTCAAGCAGATGCATCTCGATATTATGCTGGATGAACTTAGGAATACATGATGTGTAAACCAGGATACATGAACTATTTACAAGTTGATGGAAAGTTAAATAGTTTACAAAAATACATAAAAGCAAAAACATAACAATATTCAAAAAACAGTGGTCACACAATGCTTTTATTTTTGGGAAAATATCACCAAACACCTAAAAAAATGAACAGAGAGAGAGTTCTTGAGAAGGACAGATCAAAAAGAAAAAAGAAACACACCAGTTCAAAAAATACTGCTACAAATGAAGAACTGCTCTTATCCATGCTATTGAATCACAGGTTTTGACAGTTATCAGAAATCCAGGGTGATTTCAAAGTTCTTATACTGCTTAAAATGTTAATAACTTGTTTAAAATGTTAATAGCTTTTGTTCTAAAGGAGGTAGGAAACAATCTTCAAACTTCTTCCGAATGATAATTCACATTTTACAGACTTTGACATGGCTAATCAAGGTACATAATTCGCTTTCTCATCTGCTGAAGCCACTTACTATATCAGGCAGATTAGCTGTAAAAATAGAAGGGAAAATTTTAGTATAAATTAATCTCTTTCTTCAAAAGCAAAAAGTGAAAAATTAACATCCTGAAGCAATTCACAGTTTGTTGTTATCTCTCATAGAACAGCATTTAATAATATTTCAAACTGTACTAGGACTTTACTATAACCCTGTATAATGAAAGTAATTAGTATAGTGGCTCTAAGTAATTCCTTTAAATTGAATTCTTCAAGAACACAAAGATGCAAATAGAAACATAACATGCATAGATTTTGCATAAACGTTAGAGTTTTTCCATCACAAAGAAAAATATTTTACCATAAATTACCAAGTAATATGGTAGAGAGTGGTACTTTAAGGATTTTTAAAACTCCTTTTTGGAAAGGATTAGTCAAATAGGATTAGCTAGCTTTGTTGGGTTAAATAGCTTGTTCTCATCAAAATTGCTCAACAGTTGAAAATATTCAAGTAATATTCTTAAATTTTCTTAATCCCATTCAGGGAGAGCAGTGTTGTTCTACAAGAAAGAGTGAGGCAGGAAATAATTTATGATAGGACCAGAACAATAGACATGGACAAGAAAACTGGCAAATATTTGTAAGATTTGTTGAAGTCAAACACCCAGTAATCAAGTCCTTATCGTGAGCAGTATTTCACTGGCAAGGACTTGAATATCAACAACACAATCAAGCGTACAACCTGTTAATCGCTTCGTTTTTATTCTGTAAACTCGGAACAAATACTTAGTTTTCAGTGTAACCTTTATACCCATGAACTTGTGATGTCACAGCTGCTCACTTCCAGGTCGGTAGCTACTGAAACCACTCCACAAAATAGCAGTGCCTGCAAAAAAAACAAAATGGTGCTGAAAAGGCATAAACATAATTCAGCTGAATTAAATAAATTGAACTAAGGAGAACTGTTACCTGAATTGGAATGTACCAAAACCTAAAATAAATCTGAAAACTTCTAACCATGTACTGCAAGAATGCCACAAAAAAAAAATAGAAATTAAAGAACAAATCAAAGCAAGGGCAAGGGTCCATGCCATTTGTATCAGGCACAACTCCATTGTAGGGCCAACTCATGCCCATATCTACAGGGCCAGCAGTCTAATATCAGCTAATAATCTAACATACATGTGTTTGAAGTGAGAAAGGAAACCCAGAGTACCCGGCTGAATGTGTAAACTCCATGTAGAAAAAATAACTAGGTGTGGAATTTGAGTTTAGGACAATTCTATACATCGACTCTTATTCTGTCATTAGCTCACATTATTACTTTCATTTATTTATTCATTAAAGATACACTTAATCAGATATTGACTAGGGTTCATCCTCTTACCCATCATTTTATATACTACCAACCTATGCATTCTAATCATCTTTTTTTAATTTACTATGTAGCACTAATTATGTGGTGGGAATGTGAAAGGAGTGAGAAAAGGAAAGAAGAACACATGTCTACACTGGAGCCACCTCTCCCTAGCAGAAAGCCAGCACAGATGCCAGAGACTGGTATGATGTTTCGAAAAACAAGACAGGCCACATTAAATGTTTATTAAAATTGCATTTGAATGAGCTAAACTAGTTATTGAATGGGATAGACAGAATCCATGAGGAAGCGTCCATCACAAGTATAGTAAAAGTGTTTGGGATATGAAGTGGTGTGTAAGGAAAATGGTGTAATGCCTTTAGTGGAGCCAAAAACTCTCTGTAGACAATACTAAGTCTAATAGCATAGCTGAAAATTGAAATGCAATGAAACAAAAGAAAATCAAACAAGAAAAGTGTCTGCTTTTAAGTAGCAGAATTAAGATAAAATAAGTCAATCTATTCAGGTAAAAGATTCTGCTGCATTAGAATAATCCATAGCACTTACACCAAAGAATGATCTACATGTTACATGTTGTTTTTCTATAAACTATGATTTACTGTTTACTATATACAGTACTTGCTATCCTTATTACATTGCGGTCCTGTAGCAGCCACAATACCTTTGACCAACTCAGAATTTTAGACAATGAAAAAAGCAGACACTGTATATTTAAAGCATACAGTCACATACTCTGTTTGCTTAATCCACTTGTATTCTGTAACAGTACAGTATAAATACATATCACACATGCACGTCAGAGAGTTGCGTTCCAGGCACAGCTGAGGTATGTAATACCATCCCAAAACAAGTGGGGCCTTGTCACCTGCATCCACCTCCACAGCACCAAGACTCTCTTTGCCCTTTCTGGGCCAGGTCCTATAAAGCAAGATACACCCAGAAGGAAGTACAATTCTGCAGCAATATTGAGATAAAGAGACGGCTAGCTCTGCATTTTTGTATTTTTGCAGTGCTAAGAAGACTGTGGAAGATTGTGGGTTCGCTTCCTGTTTCCTCCCTGTGTGGATAGCGCTTTGAGTACTGAGAAAAGCGCTATATAAATGTAATGAATTATTATTATTATTATTATTATTATTGTGGATTTAGTTTGGTTAATTTTTGTTAAAAGAATTGAATGAGATGACTCGGGTGGTGTGCCAACATTTCTTTATATTTATATCTTTATATAAATAAATAGTGACCACCACGGGGCATACCAGTTCCCAAGACACAATTACACAATACAGTTCTGGATTTAAATATTAAGGTGTTGTCTCCTTTTATGCCGGACTCGGTAGTACTTCCGGTGTCACAGTGTCGTACAAAGGAAGCAGTTCCAGGTGAGGCGGAAGCCTTTCAACAAGAATGTAATGTTCCAACACAGCTCTCCCTGGCAGCTCCCAAGAATCCCAACATATATATATATATATATATATATATATATATATATATATATATATATATATATATATATATATATATATATGGAAGCAAAGATATGTAATATGGCTTGATGTAATACAGGGGATTGATGAGGTGGGGTTTGGAGGGTGTTGTTGGTCATGAAGTCTTATTTATTATGTGCATGTCCTTCTTTTCAAGCCTGCATATGCTGGCTTCATGTCCAAATGTCTATTAATGGCATTTTCGTTTGATAGCCATGTTTCAGTCAGTTCACAGACACTTTTAGTATTAGCCTTGAATCCCATTTAAATGTGTGTCCGGTTGAACTTGTATGTGTGTAAATCAGAGACCATGGGTCCTTTCTTCTAACCGCATTGCACTGTTTGTGGCAAGTATTTTTGACGTTTGTCCCACATATAGTGCGGGGCATGAATCATATGGTATGCTGTAAATAGTGTTCTATGTCTCTGCTGCCGATTTCTTGCTTTTAGCAGATACAGTATATATTAATCTCAGTGCATTCAGAAAATATTCAGATCCCTTCACTTTCTACACATTTTATTGTGTTTCATTGTTAATTATAAATGGATATCTTTAAACATGAAATGGCTATATACTGTAACTATTATGTTTGCATGAGCATTACAGGGTAAATTAAAGTTTAATTTTGTTAACTCAATTTAAATTTCATATACATCCACACAAAGAGAATTGTTTTGTGATAGTAAAGATCACAGCTCAGGTACCATGAGAGCTTAGAGTCAAAGAGCACATTAAACCTCAAAGAGAGAAATGACGACATTGTAATGAATTTTAACTGTAGCACGCTAATCATTAAAATTACATCAATTACTTAAGCAGGACTCAGATGAAATAGGAAATTGCCTATTGACATTTCCCAGCAGTATAGATGGATGGCATATTTCAGTTATATTGCAAAATGCAATTAATAAAACATTTCATTTCATATGTCAATATATTGTTTTTTTGTGAATGTACATGGAAACCCCATATTGCATGATAGACAAGAATAATATATTATTAAGACTGTATATTACTTCACTCTGAATTCTATGATATTTTGCACAATACAGTTCATGTCAAAAATCCATTTCTACAAAATTTAACCCTTGTGTGCTTTGACAAATACTGAACAAGTGGAAAAAACCAATGCATTTATTGTTGTTGCAGTTTACGAAACAGTATTAATAAAAATGTTTGTATGCAACCCAATTATTTCCAAACAATTTCATTATTCCTTGTAACTTTTTATTTATAACATGCCAAAGAATTTGAATATTCATATGTGAAGATGGTTACTTCTGAAAGTATAGATTACAGGCGGTTCTAATTAGTGTTTAAAACAAAGAGGAAGACAATATTAAATAAACAAGTGTAAAGAAAAACAATTGTACCCTTATACGTTAGAATCAATGTAAATACTTTTTTTGTGCTATCACATTCAATGAGCAATTTTTTCTACTGGATAGTGTTTGCTTCAGCCAGTGTGAGCCATTTGTTTTGGCTTGCTGAGGATATGTGACTGCCATCTACTGGTCCATCAAATACACTAAAACCATTAATTTAAATTTCCACAAGATAGTTCCTTGTTAATCGTGTTACTCTTGTTTGGAGTAAGTGCATTGATTCATATTGAAAAACAGTACAAAAACAGTTTACTGTATAACTAATGTAACTTCAATTTATAGAATAACTACATTTTATTAAAACATTTACATTGCAAATGATTACGAGAATGGCTGCTTTACAGCTCCAGAAGCCTGAGTCACTCGCTGCCTGTGTAAAGTCTGCACATGTCCCTTTGTTGGTTTGGGGTTTTTTGTGCATACTCCACATTTCCTCCCGTATCTCAAAGACATTCATTTTACGTTACTTGGCAGCTCTAAATTGCTCCCATGAGAGGTCTAAATTTAAATGGAAGGCAATGGTATGCCTTAATATTTTGTTTCATATAGTAATATTTTCTAGTTCTAGTTATGATCTTTTGTGGTTGAGGTTTAAACAACTAGCGAGTGGAAAAATGAAAGCTTTAAAAAGTCTGTGGCTTAAGTATTTCTATTTGAGCTAATGAACTAACATCTCTGTGCACCACATTGAGAAACCAACTTGAATTGCCTATATGTCTAAGTTAGAACTTAATGTGGCAATGTGTGGAATAAAGGACAGTTCTGTTTCAAGGACAATGCTTCTGTTACAAACTGATTCAATAATATTATGGTGTTGCCGATGGAATTTCCACCAGTAAATAGAACTCTCTGTTTCTTCTCAGTTAAAAATAGCAATTTTCCATTTTTTTACCTCATTTAAAGGGTTTATAAAAGACACAATATATCGTATTTTATTTTTTTTTTTGATATTTTTATTTTATTAATTTTCATTGTAATCATTCCATACAAACATTTTATTAATAAGCAGAGCTGGGTGTCATCCAAATGAAAGTGATAATGGTTTTTATGTTTCCAAATCAAAATCATAAATTTTTACAGGAAAATTAATATTTGCAGTTCGGACATTATATTTCATTTCATTTAACAACAATAAAGTGCTATCTTCAGACATATTGAAAGTGATGTCCCAGGCAGAGCAATCCAACAAAGTTTTCAAACCTGTATATTGAAATGCTATGGTCAATTACATCGAGTATCTTCAACTTGATGAGAGGTTGAGTAGAATTTATATAAAGTGGGTTTCTTTTTGTAGTTTGTGATTGCTTTTGAGCCCTTCTACACAGCAGGTGCATCATTGTAAGTAAATTTTTTCTCCAGTTGTGTTTGGGCAGACCACATAGCTTTTGGTGTCTTGGAGCTCACAAGATCCCCATCATGTTAGCCTTCTTCTTAGCTCTGTGTAGAAGCTCTCAGGTCAGTGGTGTTTAACACAGTCTGTTTAACATGTATAGAATATTATTATGATCTGTTCTGTATTTTGAACCGAATGAAAAAAGTCATATTATTGTTTTGCTTTCATTATTTACACAAATGAAATTCCCAGTATTGATCACATGACCACATTTGCTGTGCTTGTGACATGATGTGACATTTGGAATAAATATGGTAAAATTTACACTTTATTCCTCAGTGGATTCAGAAACTCTTGTCTTTATATATAATATGCTACCGTGGCTGTTTGTTTGTCTGTCCAGGATTTTAAATCACCTGTAGCTCTCAAACCGTTTGACCTATTGACCTGAAATTTGGTACACATATACTACGTGACGTCTACTATCTGCTTTCAGGGTGATGATTGGCCTCCAAGGTTATTCCTCTTTTTATTTTTATTTTATTGTAGAATAAACTGTAGGCAGCGGCCAGCATAACGGCCGTGCGGCACATGCGTACGGGTTCCATTCTCATCCCTACCACCTTCACCATTACTTCCCCTACATCTTCATATCTTAAATCATTCTTGAAGCAGATTGAAGACTTTAGTGCCAGCTTAAGTGAAAAATGAAAGAAAACGTGCTAAGTAATTGCAACACAAACAATCAACTTAATCAGTTTTAACACGAAAAGATGCCGACAAAAGAAGAGAAGAAGCAGGCCGCTAGGGTGAAGAACAGAAGAGCTGCTCAGAAAGCAGCAAGCACATCAACCTCTCAGCAAACGAGTGCTGAACGTACAAAGAAATAGGATGAAAATTAGGAATGCTAAAGTCAAGTGTATTCACTGCAGGTTATCGTGCAGTGTGCCGTTACTGGTATGCTATAATGTTAGTTAGCTTTGTTCTAATTAGTCCCTAGTCCCTAGTGATAGATTTATAGCGGCTCAGTGGAACTCAGATTCGCAATATTAAAAAATGACATTGTATTTATTTTAAATGCAGAAACTACACAGCCAGGTTTGATATGCACACCTCCAACAGAGGCACCTTATACTCAGCAAGTGATTCAAAATGTATATTCACAAGAAATACTAATTACAAACATCAGACCTCCTAATAACCTCTAACGATGGTAGGCAATATATAGTTATCACACAAAAAAAACTCTCAATACACAAAACACAGTCCAGGTTACTGAATAAAGTGGACTGTGTGATAGATAGAGGTCTCCGTGACCCCTTGAACCCTCAGACTGTACGTCAGACACCAGATAAAAATCCAAATAATAGTTTTATTATTAATAATAATAATAATAATAATAATTGTGCACAAAGCACCCTCCACTCCACAATACTCATATAACTAATCAATAAACAATAAGCAATCCTCCACTCCCAGACGCGTTGCCACCCTTCCACCCAGCTCAGCTCAACGTCAGGGATTTCCCATAGTCCTTTTATAGTCCTTGATCCGGAAGTGTTTCGCCCTCTCTGTCCACGTGACTAGGAACACTTCCGGGTCATATAAAAAACTCTTCTTCACCCCGGAGGCACGTCGTTTCCTGTCATTTGATCATGACGCACCTCCGGGTTATAGGGCCACGTAAGAGTCCGACAGCCTCCCTACAGCGACTCCTGGTGGCCCCCATGGTATCCAGCAGGGCTGTGCATATCAACTACAGAGTCCATGATGCCCTGCTGGAATTCGGGGCACATCCACGCTGCTGGGAGAGCTGCTCCTGGCAGCCTGGGGGTGAGGGCCGGAGTAGAAAGCCAGCAATCCTTCACAACTGTGATACACTAAAAAAATCTCAAGCCTTTTGAAAAGAAATGATTACCTCATACTACTGTGCTGATGAAAATCCGACACTGACAACAAACAAAAACACCATGAATGAGTAGACGATGAACAAAAAACATTAAGTTCAGAAAAGAACTGTAATCCCCAAGGGTAATGATGTGGTTATAACATAAAAATGGTAAAGGGAAAATGATTTGCTGCAACTGTAAAAAAAAAAAAGACTGAAGAAAAAAAATTGAAGCAGTTTTCACAAAACCAACTTCATCTTTGAATTCTACATTATCACAGCATTCTCACAAAAGTTGAAGGAGTCGGGTAGCTCAGTAATCCCACTTAATACTGGGAGATGTAGTTTCAGTCAGGGAGGGCTGTTACATTCTCCACTCCTGAGCCATTGTGTATGGCTGAACCAAGGATTAAAGTTGGAGATGTTGACAGTATCTACTCGTTGATGAGTGGCAACCCAAATTCAATGGCATACCTTATAGGACCTTTTTATTGTAGTATGGTAGGTGGGTCGAACCATTTTGGAGCCAGTTTAAAGGTAAATTTGTCATTGGAGAAGGGATGTATCCTGATCTAGACTTTCTCCGCAACCATGAATTCAAAAGACTTGCTTTGTTTTTCTGAGCTTGAACATATCAATGTTCTACTGGTTTTTGGTTGCCTGTTTTACTTTTTCTTCCTGCTATTTTGACCATCACGTTAGCTTTTTTGACCACAATTCTTCTCATTCTAATCCTGGTCTTTCTTGCTCACAATAATTCTCAGTCACCTTTGTGTCATAACAATGTCATTGGATCATCTTCCTATTGTGTTAGCCATGCCTTACTTCAAATGTCTAATGCAAGGATCCTTATGTTTGATCCTGGAGGGTCACAGTGGATGCACATTTTTGTTCAAACTTAGAACTCAATTATTGCTGCTTAAGCAGGTATTGCTTAAGCAACATGTTTGTGCTTCATTTTAAGATTCATTTGGATGATATTCTCAGAAAGACAAAATCTACAAAATAAAAAGGACCTGATATTCGCAAGAAAACTGTACAATTACATAACAAATTCTGTTATCAGTAAGTATTTGCTTCTATACTTAAGACAATGTGGTCTTCCAACACCAAACCAATGGACTCCTGCTCTTGCAATATTGTAATGAATTTTTACTTGAACAGGGACCACCAGCTCATTTTTTCAGTGTATGGCAGGTTGGAACAGTTACTGTGCATCAGAAAGAATGCCAGCACAAAGCGTACCTGATCATAACTGCTCTTTCCTTGTTGAATTACTTTTGAAAACTTTTTCTACCTTTACCACAATAATTCACGTTGAAATATTTGCAACTACCCATAAACTCTCCACAGATGAACCATATTCAATGCTAGAAAGTTTGTTCTGCTAGTTTTGCTTCAGACCCACAATGGCAACAAAATTACCACAGCAACAACAAAAAACATTCACAACATAAATATCAATTTTATAATAAAGAAACATTTAACACAGTCAGTCTCTGTCTGAAGATAAACATTTACAGAGATGAATGCATCAGGTAGCTGTGGTGCTCTCCAGGTCCGGCTATTATCCTCTCCAGAGTATGTAGAAGTTAGGAGGGTGGAAAGTTACAAAGGGCTGAAGTTTGAAAGTCCTAGAGTTTGGCAGGTCAGTGTTTTCTCAGAAACACCTTTTCACAGCCTGACAAAAATAATAGTGAAAACAAAATTGATCATAAGTAGAAAAGATAAATAGTGTGGAAGATAGAGGGTGTCACTGAGCCCCAAATCCTGAACACAACTGACATGAACAGTCATGGGTTCAAATATAATGGTTTTTATTTTGTCCTAGTACCTTTATACAGCACTGTATGCACAGGGATTGTGAATCCTTCGTCTTTCTTCTCTTCATCCTAACTTTTCTTCCTCCCCGTAAGTGTTGTCCTCTGCTTCCTGACTCCGACTCCCCAAGTTGAGATGAAGGGCTGTCTTTAATCTAGACCCTAGAAGTACTACTTGTGTTTGAGCAAAGTCCGGAGGAGGTATTTCTGGGCTGGGTGGAAGTGTCATAAAGTAGAGATGGCCGATCACTGTAGCTCCCCCTGGCGACATCCACAACACCCAGCAGAGGTGTCCCACAGGACTACATTTCCCTTGTCAGGAAAGTGGGAGCAGTGAAACATGGATGCTTCCTTCTAGCATGTCCAGGTAAATATATACTCCAATCAGGCTATTTCTCCCGATCCTTTCATCTTTCTGGCCTCCTATTCCAAGGAACCTTGTCGGGGCTACCAGTCCATCACTGTCCTTCCATTCTGGCCTCCCTTTCTGGCAAGCAGCTGCTTTTCTTCCTGGATAAGGATGCTGGATAATCCCATATGACACTCGATAGATAGATAGATAGATAGATAGATAGATAGATAGATAGATAGATAGATAGATAGATAGATAGATAGATAGATAGATAGATAGATAGATAGATAGATAGATAGATAGATAGATAGATGAAAGAATAATATTTCATAATCAGGTTATTACCAAGCTTAGTTACACTTATTTGATTAGCAGATGCTTTTATCCAAAGTGACTTACAAAAGAGGTCAATATATTCGAGTGAACAGTCTGGGGGATGGTTTAGAAACAAGTGTTGAAAGGCAAAGGTACAAAATTAATCATCATAAGACTACTGTAGAGCACAATACAAAATACAAGCTAGGTACAGTTACTAGGTTAGAAAAAATATGACAGATGATTAAGCTTCCTGGCTGCCTACACATGGTACTGGATGGTGTTGAAGGACCCGAGGATTATTGTGAGAAAAGGAGGTGCAAAGACCAGATGATTTGTAAGGACAAAACCATAACATAATCAAAAGGAAAAAGGGTCAATACTAGAAAGAAAACAAATGCAAGAATGTCACAAATATTCAGGGGCAGAATCAAAATGAGTAGTCTTTAAATGATGCCAAGATCATTTATACCAAAACATAACCAAAGTAGTTTTGTTTAGGAGCTGAACTAAATGAAGATTGTTTTTCTCAGACAGAGATTTATCCCCCGAGAGATACTGTACTCTGTGACTGCCATCATATTTATTCCAGAGGTATCAACGACATCACAGGTCATGGCAATTAAGGTCACATGACAGTATTTAAATTGGCATTGCATAAATAAAGAAAAATAAAACAGTAACAAAAATCAACATAATTAAAATAAAATCAAATATAAAAACTAATGATAACATTGGATTCAGCATAATGCAAAGCCCTTATCAAGTGAAAAAAAACATAACCTGATACCTTATAGGTCAGAAAAAAAGAAAAAAGAAAAATCTTAAGAAGCAGCAGTTTCATTCAACATGCAAGTAAGACGTTCACTGTACTTGGTACACGTGCCAATAACATGCCTACTACTACTAATATTTAGTCATTCTAGAGCAAACTCCAGTGTGGGGAATACAGGACCATTTATTGTACAGTTTCAAGATAAACTCATGTGAAACACAAATGATTGGACAGCTACCATTTTGTACACATATAATACAATTTTGATCCACATGTTATTGCTGGAATTGTTTTTTTCTCTCATGGTTTGCAGTCATTATTCAAGAAGAGTATCAGAAAAAAGTGCTCTCACTTTGCGATTGTTTTCAAGATATTGTTTTGTTTTTTACACCTTGGTCAGGATTGGTTGCTGATTAACTCGATTAAGTGCCATCAGTGATGAATTAGTGCTTTTATGCTTTAGTGACCTCTTTTTTCTCTCAATATAAGGTAACATTGTATTTTCAAATCTAGTTTATCCAAATTGTGCTTGTATGGTGGGGAGGCTGAATCCTGTAGCATCAACATCAGTTGCAAGACAAGAATCAGCCCTGCACAGAGTGCTCATCTGTCACAATCCCTTATTATAACAGCAGAATATAGTGTTTGATCCAAATACTGCTATTGCCATTGAATGCAAATGTATCTTTTCTTTATCTCCTGTAGCACTGTACGTCTTTGCTGTCTACATTTAAGTGGCAGAGCTCTCATGTAAAATATATGACAAGAGTCAGCTGTGTGAAGGTTTCCTGAGAGGAACACTTTCATGAGAACAGATCCTATTAAAAGATTCAGCAGACAAGAGTTCCTAAATAGGTATTAGCTGATTAGTAACTGAGTGTTAAGGTCATGGAGATCAGGACAGAGGTAATTGTGACTGGTGAAGTGGAAGCAGAGTTGTGTTAGGAAGCTGTCAGATGAGTGATAAAAGTTGCAACTGAACATTCATAGCCTCTTTTTTTTTGGTAAGTACTGTATGTAATTTTAAGCAAATTTGTCAGCAATGCCAAAAGTATCATGAGTGACAATAGTAAATGACAGGTTTGACCTTTCCACTGTTCTTTGTAAAGTTCATTAATTAACATTCTATTGAAAACATAACCTTTTGGCAGATATGGATTATCACATGAATACAAGTCCTTGGCGCTCATGTCTTTTAAAGACAACCTGACCAAATAAGACCTGAATGAATGAAGGCTAAAAGAGAGATGAAAGGCAGCTGTCAGACAATGTGCATTTTCAATGGAGAATAACTTTTTCATTCATAGCTGAAATGTGATGAATACATTTATGGCATAATTTACACCACTTATGTGTAATAACTGTGTTATGGGGAAGGATGAATGGACTGAGTACTGGCTGTTGCAGGCCTCTTCTGTTTTGAACAATGCAGCAGCATGCTTGTGCTGCAGCTTTTCTTCAATGGCTGAGGTATCTGAGATGCTTCTGATTTTAAATGTACTTTGCTTCTTCATTTAAAACTGAGCAGCTTTGTGTTATTTTCTAAGAATTTGATTGCATAATATTGTCAGTCTGTGTAGCTTATTCTTGATCACTATTCCATTTCGTTTGGATAAGGGACATTCTTTTGTTTTGTCATCATTACTTATGGAAAAGACTAAGGTCAGCTGCAGCAAATGCGTATCTGTAGAGTTCAACTTGTATTGCTATTTTTTCTAAAAAAATTTTTTATGAGAATCTGAACATTAATGACCTTTCAGCACCCTACAAAACTTTAAACTACCAGATGTTTATTTTCTGTACAGTCTCACATTGTAGTATCACTTATATATTGTAAAACATGTGTGACTGGGAGGCAACTTGAAGGATCATCTAATTGCAATTCCACCCTGAGCGATGGCTAGCGCAGTTACCTAATGCTTCTCCTCCCTTTTCTCTTCCAGCCTATCCCAGTCTTACTACTGCCAGTCCCAGTGATGTCACTTCCGGGTTACCAACTTCTGGCCCCACCCCTTCCACTCTGGTTTCTTCTTAAGGGGCAGCTTAAGCTCTGCCATCTTTACCTCAGCTGCTGACTTGACTGTAGTTTGGAAAGACCACTAAACCTTTTTTGCATTTTTCTTTATTTTGCCATCAAATATATGGGGTTTATACATTGTCACCTGTGTTGCCACCGATTAGCTGCCCATGACACTATCGACCGTTGCTCATAGGCAGTTTAGTACCTTCTCTGCTCTGTTTTCCTCCCACAGAGTGCTGGCAGCTGCATACTCATACGCTCTTAACTTCAAGCTGTCTCTCTGTTAAACAGTAAACCTATGGCAAAGAAACACAGCTGCCCTTCATAAACTCTCTCTTAAACAATATTTCAATGTGAAACAAACACACTCTTACCAATCCTTTACAGGATCAGCTGCAGGCTTGCAGGCCTACTGCGTAACGTGTTTCTCACACAAGGTTTAGAACATTTAAAAGATCCAGCCACAACCAATCTAAAATGTCTACCTCCCTGTCCTCTCTCCCTTAGACTGTGTCTGCCCCAGTCGCTGCTCTCTCTCCCTTAGACTGTGTCTGCCCCAGTCGCTGCTTCCGAGTCGCTAAACCCTCTTGATGAAGAAGACTTTGTGTTCTTTTAACCGGGATAGAAGAAATGGATCGTGATATTTGACAGTTGTAACCTGTGTGCTTTCCTGCTGAAGACAATCCCTTTTTGAATAAAGTCTTCTGTTTTCACCTGCCAGTTCAGTAATAAAGATTTTGTACCTTGGAAACCTAGCTCCTTTTTCCGGTCTCCTGTGCAACTCTGTGATCCAAGCTTGACAATATATTTATTCCTGCTGAGATGGGTCAAGGTTCCTAACCTGGCCACAGGGGCAAAATTAATGCAGGGATGGAGGAGACAGTTCAGCAAAACCATACTTTCCCCTGACATGCTAGATGGCAGGATCCTGGGGCTTAGGTAATAGGTAATGCCATACTTGTCAAAGAAGAATCTAAATGTTTCAAGGTACGGTCCATACTTTCTGACCATGAAACTAGAGATTTCACTGTACTTTGTACATATGACAAAAAAGTTGAATGGAAGCTTAGAATTGAATATTGTATAAAATGTTGTTGCTTTGTTTCCTGTTCAGTATTGGCTTTTTCAGTGACAAACTGATTTTAATATTCTTAGGAAATCAATGTACCACCTTAGAGTGTTCAACAAGTAAAGTTGAAGCAAAATATCAGCTTTATTTGTACATATTTTTTCAAGGTTGCAGTTATTTTGTATCTTACAAGATGCTAAACAATTTCTGGATAAAAATAACAACATCCAGGCAGACAAGTGGAAAATGAGCAAACTTGTCTCAGGGAACAGCCAAGCATGGTATACAATGCCTTCAGCAAGTATTCAGACCATGACTTTTTTCACATTTTGTTGTGTTGCTACCTTATGCTAAAATCATTTAAATTACGTTTTTCCCTTTTCAAGCAGCACTCAATACCCTAGCACAGGGGTAGGCAACGTCGGTCCTGGAGTGCCACAGTATGTGCAGGTTTTTGTTCCAACCCAGTTCCTTAACGAGAACTCAATTATTGCTGATGAAGCACATATTGCTTAAGTGACATTTTAATGCTTCATTTTAGTGGTCTCGCTTGTTAAGGTTCTCCAACCTTAATTGCTTATTTCAATCTTAAACTGCTGCATTCAGTGTTTTAATTGCTCCTTATTAGCAATAAGATGTAAAAACAGGGGTAGGCAATGTCGGTCTTGGTGAGCCGCAGTGGCTACAGGTTTTCATTCCAACCCAATTGCTTAATTAGAAACCAATCATTGCCAATCTCAGACCTTATTTAATTTTATGGCTTGTTAGTCTGTGCAATGTAAGGCTTTTATATCGTAGATTTTTTTCCTTTCCAAGGATATCATCCAAATGATTTGAAGCCTAAAACAGATCATTTTCAGTCTGTCACATTTTTCTATTAAGTGTTTTATTAAATCAAACCGTGCATGATGAACACACACAGATGTAATTGGAAAAAAGCTAGCTGGAGAACTGCTGGCTGCTTTGTCTTTTACATCTTATTGCTAATAAGGAGCAATTAAAACACTGAATGCAGCAGTTTAAGATTGAAATAAGCAATTAAGGTTGGAGAACCTTAACAAGCGAGACCACTAAAATGAAGCATTAAAATGTCACTTAAGCAATATGTGCTTCATCAGCAATAATTGAGTTCTCGTTAAGGAAACTGGGTTGGAACAAAAACCTGCACATACTGTGGCACTCCAGGACCGACGTTGCCTACCCCTGCCCTAGCATATCACAAACTGAGTATATGGTGCCATATTGGAGGGATGTGGATCAGCTGGTCAGTTGGTGCACCCTTAACAGTCTTCATTTAAATTCCTTGAAAGCAGCATAAATGATTGTCAATTTTAGGAGATGATCTTCTCCTCCTACACCCCTAGTTACAAATTATATCACTGCCAACAGGGTAGAATCGTTTAAATTTATTGGAATAGCTATCACTAACAATCTGAACTGGGATGAAAACGTAACTGGTCTTTTCAAAAAAGCTCAGCAACGGATGCTTTTTCTCTGTCAAAATAAAAAGTTTATCCATCCATCCATCCATTTTCCAACCCACTGAATCCGAACACAGGGTCACGGGGGTCTGCTGGACCCAATCCCAGCCAACACAGGGCACAAGGCAGGGAACCAATCCCGGGCAGGGTGCCAACCCACCGCAGGACACACACAAACACACCCACACACCAAGCACACACTAGGGCCAATTTAGAATCGCCACTCCACCTAACCTGCATGTCTTTGGACTGTGGGAGGAAACCGGAGCGCCCGGAGGAAAACCCACGCAGACACGGGGAGAACATGCAAACTCCGCGCAGGGAGGACCCCGGGAAGCGAACCCAGGTCCCCAGATCTCCCAACTGCGAGGCAGCAGCGCTACCCACTGCGCCACCGTGCCGCCCATAAAAAGTTTATTCTGTTCTAATAGCTGCTGGTACAGTTTATCAAGATATAATTGAAAGCATCCTTACTTTCTCTATAATAGTCTTGTATGGCAATGCATCTGCTCACTCCAAACACAAACTGCAGCATGTTATATGGACAGTGAAAACGAGTTTAGGAGTGAAACTGGACTCCATTGAGGTCCTGTTTTAATCACAGGTCAGAAAATGATTCGGAAATACAAGCAAAGACTACAATCACCCAGGTTGCCATCTCTTTCAGTTATTACCTTTGAGGAAACATTACTGGCCATTAAAGGCAACAACTACTACACATAGAAACAGCAGCTTTGCTACTTCACTCAGTATGGTTAAGCATAGTTTCTGGATCATCTGCCCTTTACTGAAGTGCAATTCTACTTTACTATATTGTTTTATATATCTATGTTTACTATATATAATGTGGTGGTGGTGTCACATATTATATATTGTGTTGTTTAATTCTACATACCTTATGTGTATGGATGTAACACCAACGGAAACTCAAGTTCAGTTCAGTTCAAAAAAATGTTTGTTGAAGCAGCAATTCTAGCCTGGAGTTTTTCTTGAGTATGGTGCAACAAGCTTCACACATCTTGATTTGGATATTCTTCTCTACTGGTCCTCTTAAGCTCTTTCTTGCTGGATGGAGACCATCAAATGACAGCTACTTTTAGGTCTCTCCAGAGATGTTTGATTGAGTTCAAGCTGTTTGGAAAGACCTCAAGCTGGCCCCCTCAAGAACATTCACAGAGTTAACTCTAAGACACACCTGTGTTGTCTTTGCTTTGTGCCTCAGAGTCATTGTCCTACTGGAACATGAACCTGTGACTTAGTCTGAGGTTCAGAGTTGCTCTGGAGGAGGATTTCATTAAAGATATCTCTGTACTTTGCTCCGTTTAGATTTCCCTGAACCCTGACTAGTCTCCCAGTCCCTACTGCTGAAAAATAACCCACAGCATGATACTGCTACCACTTTGCTTCATTGTTGGAATGGTATTGCACGAGTGTTAAGCAGGGTCTGGTTTCCTCCAGATGTATTGCTTAGAATTGTGGCGCAACAGTGCAATCTTGGTTTCATCAGACCAGATATCTTTTTTGAGCCTTTTGCACTAGGGTATTGTACTTTGTTCGCCATTATGGATGTAGTCAGAAGTCAAGCAAAATAATACCTTTTATTGGCTAACTAAAAAGAATACAATATGCAAGCTTTCGAGGCAACTCAGGCCCCTTCTTCATTCAAGATGTAATCTTGAGCCTTTTGCAAGCTCCAAGCAGGCATTCATTTGCCGTCTGGCCACATTAGTGAAATGTTGCAGTGGAAGTTTATCTGGAGCTCAGCCAGGAAGTTCTTACCATTTGGTTCTTGGTAACCTCTCTTATAAGTTCCATAAGTCTGAGACTTCTTAACTCTTGGACTAGTGGCTGTCTTCAATATTTGTTCCAGTAGCTCAAGATAAAGCACCTCTGAAATAGGTTCTGTATTGAGGTGGACTTCTCAAATTCACCTTTGTTTCCTGAAGACTAATACAAAGATTTGGAACTATCAATTTAAGTACTTTAAACCACTTTCACATATGACTGACTGTTTGTATACTTGTTTATATATTTTTCAATATAACCAGTGCCGTTCCCAGCATATTTTTAACATTTATTATTAAGCAGGTCTACTCTCTTTTGCATAGAAATCAAATATTTGAATGGATAAGGGCGACACGTTGGCGCAGTGGTAGCGCTGCTGCCTCGCAGTTAGGCAGTTCCCGGGTCCTCCCTGCGTGGAGTTTGCATGTTCTCCCCGTGTCTGCGTGGGTTTCCTCCGGGCGTTCCGGTTTCCTCCCACAGTCCAAAGACATGCAGGTTAGGTTGATTGGCGATTCTACATTGGCCCTAATGTGTGCTTGGTGTGTGTGTGTGTGTGTGTGTGTGTCCTGCGGTGGGTTGGCGCCCTGCCCGGGATTAGTTCCCTGCCTTGCGCCCTGTGTTGGCTGGGATTGGCTCCAGCAGACCCCCGCAACCCTATGTTCAGATTCAGTGGGTTGGAAAATGGATGGATGGATGAATGGATAAGATGTAAAATCTAAGCAAATCTGACTGTGGCATAATTACTGGTGTCAAACTTGACGGTGCCAACATTTTAACCTCCTAGGATTTTTACACATTACAGTCTCTAGAGTTTGCCAAGCATGAGGTTATAATCAAAACACATGCATAGAGAATAGACAGAGGGGCATGGCTAGACATAAATTCTCCATGTAACAGATAGCTGGTATATAGAAGGCCATATCTGAATGCACAAAACACTGTCAAGAACTGTCTGCATCCATTTTCTTCTTTGCTTTGGCCAATTCATGTTCACTTGGCACCAGAGCCAAATCTGCCAACACTGTCCACCAAGAAGGAGACTTTGCAATACCCCAATGTTAGTTTCTTTCTGGGTGTACTGTTCATTTCATGGAAGTTTACTTTATTGAACGTACTGTATACCGTGATTTTTTATTTCTACCCAGTTTTCTCAGATGCTTTCCAGAAATCTACTCTAGTTGTGGTTGAACGGTAGATTTTTCATTTCCAAACTTCAAGACAAAACAATCATATCTGAACATCTCCATCAGCATGTCTGGTGATTTTGTGCCCAATTACTTATTAGTCCAACCGCTATTTAGTTTTTGTGTTTCAGTGTTAACCAATGTTACCACTACTAATTTTCAAGTTTTCTTTCTCGCATAATATAACAGTCACTTCCTCTAGTCACACCCCTTCACACACCACACCAGGAACGCATGCGATTTCAAATGAAGATTTAATATATTCTGCACTAGGCAAATAATTGACCACTTTCAGTATAGCTTACACCAAACAACAATTCTAATTTTGTTTGCTTTACCTTTTTAAACTACAATGAGACCAAGATTGGGCTACAAACGACTACAAAGACGAACATAAAAAGTTAATTAAATAGAAAAGAACTTAGGGTAGCTGGAGAGTATTATAACTTAGCATGCTTCACACAGAAATACCTGAAACTGACAATATCAGAAGCTTGTTACAAGCATTACCAATAGTCGTCCAAAATACAGGCTTGTTATTATTTATTATTTATAGAAGATGAATATGTAAAATGATTTTTTTTTCTTTCTTCCACTTTGTTCCCTCTTTCCTTGTCCAATATATGCAACCAGTTTTTCAGGCACACACCAAATGAAGTCCAAACAGCCACAATTTTGTGTCCCTTACTTTTTTTCAGAATTGGCTTAATTTTTTTTTTAATTTTGCAGATATATCCTAATACAGCCATTTAATCCTATATGAAATATTTGTTTAATCCTTTCTGAAATATTAATATTACATTTTATTTATATAGTGCCTTTCCCATGCTCAAGGCACTTCACAGAGTTTAAGAAAGAACGGTATAGCATTGTACAAACCAGATAAATAAATAAAGAAGATTAAGACAGTAAATTCAGAGAAAAAGCCTAACAGACAACATAATTGATGGTCTAGCACACACACATACAGGTTACAGTACATGAGCATGTTGACATAGAGGTAAACTGAGAGAAGGGTAATAAAGTCAAGTAGAGCTAAGAGCCTTCCTGAACAGATGAGTTTTGAGTTGTTTTTTAAAAGAATTCATGGAGTCAGCTGACCTGATTAATTTCAGTAGGTCATTCCAGAGTCTGGGCGCTATACAGCTGAAGGTCCTGTCACCCATGGAGTGTAGTTTAGTGTGGGGCACAACAAGATTGCCAGAATCAGAGGACCTTAGTGGGCGGACAGGCACATAGTGATGGAGAAGGTCACTGATGTAGTTTGGTGCGAGGTTATTTAAGGCTTTGTAGGTTATTAGTAGGATTTTATATTCGATTCTGTAAAATACAGGAAGCCAGTGAAGGCGGAGCAGGATGGGTGTGATGTGCTCGCTGCTGCTGGTTCGAGTAAGGACTCTTGCAGCCGAGTTTTGAATAAGCTGGAGCTGTGATATAAGATTAGAAGGGGCACCTGCCAGTAGGGAATTACAATAATCGAGGCGGGATGTGATAAAAGCATGGAAAAGTTTCTCAGCATTAGAGAAGGAGAGGAAGGAGCAAACAGGTGGTGAAAAGTAAGAAAGTTTCTTAATGTGGTTTATGTGGGCGGAATAAGAAAGGGAGGAATCAAAAATGACACCAAGATTCTTTGCATTAGTGGCAGGTCTGATGAGATCACCGCCAAGATGGACTGGGAAGGAGCTCATTTTATTAAGTTGCACTTTAGTCCCAATTTGCAGGAGTTCAGTTTTGTTGCAATTTAATTTTAAAGAGTTCTGCTCCATCCAGGTATTAATTTCACTAAGGCAGGTTGTGAGCTGAGAGAGCTCTGATGAAGTTCCACTTTTAAAATTGAAATAAAGTGAAGTATCATCTGCATAAAAATGATAACCCAGTCCATAGCTACGAATAATATGGTCAAAGGGAAGCATGTAAATACAGAAGAGAAGAGGGCCGAGGACAGAGCCCTGAGGGACTCCTTGTGTGACTGGTGCTGAGCTGGATCTACTGTTGCCAAGACTAACAAACTCTTGCCTATCAGTCAGATAGGACTTGAACCACTGGAGGGCAGTGCCAGAGATACCCAGCATGTTCTCCATTCTGGACAGTAGGATGTCATGTCTGACCTGAGTGTCAAATGCTGCACTGAGGTCTAATAGAATTAATATGCTGGTTTGTCCAGAGTCTGCTGCCATAAGAAAATCATTGGTTACCCGTAGCAGAGCAGTTTCACAGCTGTGCCGCACCCTGAAACATGACTGAAAGGGTTCCGTCAAATTATTAGAAGTTAAGTAGTTAGTGAGTTGGGAAGCTACAACACGCTCAAGAGCTTTTGACAGAAAAGGTAAGTGGGAAATAGGCCGAAAATTGTTAAGATTGTCAGCATCAAGACCAAACTTTTTAAACATTGGGGTTACAGAAGCAATTTTAAAAGTGAGCAGTACAAACCCAGTGTCGAGGCATGAGTTCATTATTGTTGTAACAGTCGGGATTATGGCATGAAAGCAGGATTTAAGTAGTGTGCTGGGGATGGCGTCCAGTACACAAGTAGTCGGCCTCATCTTACAAAGCAGGTTATTAACAAACGCAGATGTGACTGGTGAGAACTTAGAGAAGGAGCTGGATGGAGTTGGAAAACAGGGAGAGATATAAACAGACAATGTATTTATGTTAGTTGAATTATTTAGATCTTTAATTTTGTTATGGAAAAAGTGGAGGAATTCCTCACAGACTTCAGTAGAAGAGGTAGTTGGGCCAGATGCGGCTTCGATTAGTTTATTTACTACAGAAAACAAAACCCTTGGGTTATCATGGCCACTTTCTATTATTCTGCCATAATGGATGTTCTTGGCAGCAGTTAGTGCTTCTCTGTAAGCTCTTTGGTGGTTAGAGAAAGCCTGCATGTGCACGGTGAGGCCAATCTTACGTGACATTCTCTCAAGGTGTCGGCCAGCCGCTTTCATAGATCACAATTCTGAGTTATACCAAGGAGCTGAACGCTTAAAGGAAACCTCCTTATGTTTTAAAGGAGCTGTTTTATCTAACGCTGGATGAAGGGCTGTTATAGTGGTCAACAAGACTATCTAGTGTTGACGGAATAGCTGAAGACAGTAAAAGATCAGAAATGGATCCAGAAAGGATAGAGGGACAGATATTTTTAATTTCTGTAAGAAATTTGTCGTTTACAGGTAAGAGGAGGGAAAGGCAGTGAGACAGTGAAAAATTCTGCTTGATGGTCAGAGAGTCCCAAATCAGTGCTGTAAATGATGGTAACAGATAGTCCAGAAGTACAGATCAGGTCCAATATATGACCTCCAGAGTGGGTGGGAAAATCAACATGTTGTGTCAAGTTAAAACAGTCCAGTAAGGATAGGAATTCATTTCTCAGTTTAAATGTGGGGGGTGTCAATATGGATGTTGAAATCACCAAGAAGGATAATTCTCTGAGAGTAAGAGCTTAGGTGGGTCAAGAGTTCAATCAGATCGGATAAGAAGGATGCATTGTATTTTGGGGGACGATAAAGAACACCTGATCCTGAGACGGGATCTGATTCTGTTATTAGTTTAAGAGCCAGGCATTCAAAAGACAATGGACAGTCAATTGAGATTCGTTTGATGTTTAAATCTATTCTGACAATTACTGCAAGTCCACCTCCTTGTCTAGAGCTGTGAGGTTCTGTGTGGAAAGTGAATCCAGATAGTGTCACCTCCGTGAGAGACGTAAATTTGTTCTGTTTTTGCCAAAAAAAAAAATTGTTAAAATGTGATAGCACATCATGTTTATAATAATTCTTTGCATTTATATAGCGCTTTTCTTACTACTCAAAGCTCTCAGCAATTGCAGGTTAAGGGCCTTGTTTAAGGGCCCAAAAGAGCAGAGTCTCTTTTGGCATTTACGGGATTTGAACCTGCAACCTTCCAATTACCAGCGCAGATCCCTAACCTCAGAGTCACCACTCTGATTATATTTCAAGAAATGCAAATATCCACCAAACTATGATAAGACATATTTAAATAAATGTTTCACAGTGTGGAAGCAATGTCCATGTGTATATTTTCATATTCATGTTAGTATTAGTCCCCAACAGTACCAAGTTATTCTGTATTTGCTTAATAACTTACAATAAGCTGTCTCAAAAAGACTTGCTGCAGCTTCCTTCATTAAATGTGTAAAGAACTGCACGGATATGAAATCCTTCCTCAGGGCTCCATTATATTAAAGGTAAACCATCAAACCCAAGCTGAGAGTTGGCTAAGCACATGGCAGACTTGAATTAAAAGTAAAAAATGGCTGGTACAGATCACAGGATGGTTGATCAGTATATCACCAGTATTCAGTCATTAAATCAAATGTTTGTTTTACTTTACTTTGTTAAATGTATATTCTGTCTTAGACCTTTTATGTATACCAGCTTTTAATTGATAGATAGACAGACAGACAGACAGACAGACAGACAGACAGACAGACAGACAGACAGACAGACAGACAGACAGACAGACAGATAGATAGATAGATAGATAGATAGATAGATAGATAGATAGATAGATAGATAGATAGATAGATAGATAGATAGATAGATACTTTATTAATCCCAAGGGGAAATTCACAATTGTCCCTTTCTTCAGTCCAGCTACTTCTTCTTATGTTGCTTTTTGTATTGGTAATGAATGATCATTACACTAATCCTTCCTTTGTACCACCAAGCATTAAACTTCTCCCGCAACATCTGTTTTGGCATCCACCCTTACAAACACAATTTCTCCCATTTGATATTAGTACATTAGTACCCATTGCTGAAAGGAAGTGTTGGTACATTCTGTGAGAACTTGTGTTATAACATCAGCTTGTGATAGCATGGCATTGAATAAGGGCAATGAAGTTAATGAGATTAATTGGCAGATGCAGTGCCGTGATTGCCATACTCGTCAGCGGTAATATGCACATAAGGAGCAGACAGATCGTTTTCCCCACAGGGTTCCCGGGCTTAGTATCCAGATCAGATGAGGAACTCAACAAGGTGAAAAGACCTTTGAGTATAGCTGTTACTCCTGCAGAAAGAGATAAATCAGTTTAGGCTGGTAATATTAAAAGGTTATCTTCAGGGCGGCTGCTGCTCAAAGGCACTTGGCACAGCCAACTGGAAGAAGACATAGCATAGCAGAGTGATCATCAGAACTATGAATCAAAAAGAAGAATTGGAATCCTTGCCTGCTACTGCTGTAACATTTACATGGACAAATGGAACAGAAAATAAACAAAAGAATAGCATAAAGCAAACTAAAAAGGAACAATACATTCCAACATTTCTAACCAGAAAGACTCAATGCAATCAGCTCACAATTATTGGAGATAGATCAACCAAATTGTGTAAAACATTGCTATAGTAAGCAAATGACTCCACATCATGTCAATTATAACATGTCTACCCTTCATTGATAGATGTAATTAAACATAGGGCTATCAATTATTTCAAAAGGATTTCTGGTAAGAGCAGATCATAATATGGGTACATTTGAAAGGAATACATCAGCTTTTTAAATAAAATTCCTCATATTTCCTGTGATCTGGTATTTGCAATGCACAATTCTAAAATCATTCATTGTATCACTTAAACCTTTTTCATTTCTTCATTTACTATATAAAATTTTGACTCTTCTTTTCCATGCAGTTTCTTGTTGCTTGATTTTTTTTCTCTTGCCTGTTTTTGTCTTCATTCCTTCTCATGTGAACATTTCCAACAAAGTATACTGTGCCAGATTTCAACTGCTAGCTTGCATTAAGGTAGTCCTTATGATTTGTATTGACTATACATCACTACTACCACTTAGATGATATGGTTCCAGAATCACAATATAGTCACATACATACAGTATTTAACCATGTGCAGTTCTAAGAATTAAATTTGATTGATTACAGGTAGAAAAATGTATAACACGTTTTCTGTTGGGATGAGCTGCTCCGGTCATCCCATGACCCTAAACTGGATTAAGCATGGCTAATAGATTGATGGATCTGTCTTACTCATGCCTGTCACCCAGGCATCACATTAAAATCCTCACCCTTCCCACTTTAAGGAACTCCTGAACCTGGTGAACGGGCCCTCCATTGAGAAGGCGGTGTGTGTGGAATTATTCTTTGACTGACGTCATTGTTGTGATAAAGAAAACTTCAAACTGGCAAGGCTGCAGAGGATGAATTTGACTGACAAAATATGTTAAAATCACTGAATATTGTGGGAGCTTAAGAGGCATCTTCAAAGTTGCATGGAGAGTGTTTTGAGAATTTTACATCAGTTTTAGTGCACCCAAGTTCTACTTGAAAGAGGAAATCACACTCAGCCTTCATGAGCACAGATGAAATTCAAATGTTGACCTGCAGATCCAGAAGGAACAATATGAGTTTTGTCTTGGCTGTGAAACAGAGGACAAAATTCTTCACTCTTGCAAAGACATTTAAAGGATGATGTAAGGCGCTACTGCAGTAGTATATAAATTTATATAAATTTCTAGGATGCTGCTCTGTGCAATATTGTCCAAGTATGTGTTGAGTTAGACTTGTATTAACATACGTGCTATTAAGTCAAGAGTAAATGCAATGTAGACCATGAATTTCTCTAATTGTGAACATAGTACAGTACTATCTTTCTTTCTGTTTTTTGTTTATTATTTTCATTGCCAGAATATTAAGATGCACTCAAAGTTGAATAGTACATAGTTTATGAATGCTGGAGTTAAATCTCTGCTGATTGCTGATAATGATGTCCTCTTGGATACATTACGCTTTGATCTCTGGGACAGTTTACAGCTGAGTGTGATGCAGTTGGAGTGAAAATTAGCATCTCCAAATCTGAGATCATGGTACTCTGCTGGAAAAAAATCACTTATGCCATATATGTTATGTATGGACAACCAAGTGAGATAGCTCAAGTACCAAGGGGTCTTGTTCGTAAGTGATGGTGATTGTAAGATTGACTAACAGATCAGTGCAGTAGCATTGTACCAGACTGAGCTGGCAAAGTGGAAGCTAAGTCCTCTGTGAAATACCACAAATTCTACAACTCCATCTTCTGCTACTATGAGCTCAGAAACTGTGGGCAGTAACCAAAAGAATGGTGCTGCCAGTACAACAACCAATAAGTCCTGGGTTGCTAGACTCACTCTATGATAGGATGAGAAAACATTGGATCAGAGACACTACTTCTCCAAATAAAGTGGAGTCATGTACAGTAGTTTAGTAAGGATGCCCCCGGGTGCCTTCTGCAGGGCATGTATCAGACATAGACCAATGGGATTGGATCTAAGGCAGGCCAAGACCTTCTAAAAAAGATTATACAATATTTCTCAATAAGATGGGATATACCATGGAATTTCCCATTAGCAGCTGGAAAATTTGGCAGTGATGCCACTGCAGTCTGCTCCAGGAAAAATGGATGGAAAGTGATG
This sequence comes from Erpetoichthys calabaricus, assembly GCF_900747795.2. Lineage (NCBI taxonomy): Eukaryota > Metazoa > Chordata > Cladistia > Polypteriformes > Polypteridae > Erpetoichthys > Erpetoichthys calabaricus. Next base: position 188,098,172 of record NC_041399.2, read on the forward strand.
ATGAATTATTTAATTACTAGACATTAAGCCCGTTACAATAATGGGCGCGAGAACAGTAGTGCATAAACATTAGTAGGAACAGTCTATATTAAATGTAAAATAATAATAAAAATAAAATAGAAATGTATATGACAATACAGTGAGTATAATTAATATTACATTTATGTGGCTGTTGATTGATGTGTTGTGTCTGTTTGAAGATCTCTTATCCTGCCTCTCTTTATTTTAGCTTGTTGCTGATGCAGTGATTTTCGTTCATCTGCAGTAAGACTTGCTGTCTTAGCTCTGTGTGTTTTGGCATTTTTCTGACACTCATTTTCCTCTTCTTAAATCGATCTATTTGCTCGTATTTTTCTTTGTCTTTCAGCCTTTCTTTTGTTGATGTTTACTTGCTGAGCTGACCGTTCTTCCAGGAGATGTTGCTTATATAGGATTTGATTGGCTGTGTTTTTTGTCATACTTGACGTGTCCTTTTTTTTTTGGGTGGCATGTTGTTAGTAGATAGTCACAGTAATATAGGCTATACGTCCGTAATATTTTCTCTTACAGTAATACTGGCTTGTATGTGGCTGTAATATGCGTCACTGTATTGTGTGCCTTTAATTTTCTCTCGCAGTAATACTGGTTTGTATTTCCGTAAAATGCCTGTAATTTTCTCTGACAGTAATACTGGCTTTGATGTCCGTAATATGCGTTTAATTTTCTGTCACAACAGTGGGAATCAGCAGAGTCTCCCCAGCAACTGATGTAATGTGTGGCATGCAGCTGATAATCGTGCCTGTGGCATCTCTCCAGCAAGTACTGTGCAGTTCCCCAGCCAAGTATTTTAATCTGTGCTGGCGTGCAGCTGATTATTGTATGTGTGGCGTCTCCCCAGCAACGGATTTTATGTGCGCGAAACTAAATCTACTTTGAAAAGTCATCCTATTGTAATATCATGAAAATTCGTATATTTAGGAAAACCCTTTCAACGACTGACACTTTACACTTTACCGGGCCAAGCTTCTTAATCCCAAATCTGACATCCTCAGAGTGAAAACTTGCACAACAACAAACACTAATCCCACCTCTTTGGGGAAGCTTGTCTCTGCGTCTCAGTACCCGATTGGATTTTTCGTGCCTTATGTTTTAGGTCTTACCTCATTTACCAAAATCCAATTGGATCGGCCGCGTGATATTTTATAGGTCCCGCCCTCTCTGTCTTGTGTGACGCGTCAGGCGGCCTTTGAAGCATCTGCTAGAGGCCGGTGACTCTGCCACTCATTCCGCCCTTCCCTGTACTTCCGCCTTGGCCGCGACTACCCAATCAGCACTCTCCCCAGCAATGATGTCCTTTAATAAAAAGTGCCCCGCACATGCGCACTTCACCAGAAGACACACACACACACGGATACATGGACGCACACAGGGGTTTTATTAAAGAGCATTTTGCACTTCAGCATCTAAAGCTAAAGGATCAGGCTTCATTAAATTTCACATACAATAAAATGAATATTATATGAATAAAAACCACACTTTCTTTTCTTTTTGACAAGAATGGAATTAGTGAGCTGGCCACACAGAACTCTTAGAATTTGTAATTGTCTCCTGATGACTCTATAACCAAGACATTAAAGCAAAATTGTTCACACAAATGTAAGGCACAATGACATTGTGATGTTTGCTGTGCATGTCACGGTTGATATTGCAGTCAGAATGGCGGTGTAATGCATTTGGATTTTTTTTTAATCCTTTGTGCTTGCCAAAAATCCAGGACACTTGACACTATCTTGGGTGACTGAAGAACATATGGAAAATTTCTTGGCAGTAATTTACAGACCGTGTTATTTATTTGATTGACAAGACAAATGATCAGATAAAATGATATGCGCATTCCGTTTCAGTCAGCTTAGAATAGCTTTTTATGACATGAAAATGGCACACCATATATTGTACTGGCTTTGTAAATATTAGTGTGCAAATATAATCAAGTGAAAACACAAAGACTGATTGTTTGATACTTTTCATGTACCGTATCGGTTAACTTAAACTTTCTTTAGGAAAATTAAAATACTCTACAAAATCATTGTTGTTTATAACAGCTGCTGGACTGTGCATTTACATCTAGAATTCTTGAAACAAATCAAATAGAAAAGATTGTAAAATATTCAGCATTATGCATCATTTCAAAAAAAGGTTCATAGAATTTAAGTATTTAAATGCCATTGGCAAATTATATTCTTTTAAAGTTGCTTTGGAATTGATCAAAAGTCTGTCTACCTTAGATATTGTACAGTCATCTTTTCCCGTTTCTTTTAAAACTAACAATTATTTTATTTATACTTTGAAATGCATTTGTCATTCAGGTTATATTCGCTACTCTCATTCACATCCTTAAAACCAATTTTGAAGTACAAGTACTTTGGCAATGCAATAAGTGATCACTTTTTATTGTTAGTTCTGACCCTGCCTTTCTAATGGATGTGGCTCTGTCCACTTAATTGCTTTAGGTTCATTTTGGACCACTGACCTCTTGATTGTATTGTATTGACCCCCCTTCTTTTTGACACCCACTGCACGCCCAACCTACCTGGAAAGGGGTCTCTCTCTCTGAACTGCCTTTCCCAAGGTTTCTTCCATTTTTTCCCTACAAGGGTTTTTTTGAGAGTTTTTCCTTTTCTTCTTAGAGAGTCAAGGCTGGGGGGCTTTCAGGGCCTGTTAAAGCCTATTGCGGCACTTCTTGTGTGATTTTGGGCTATACAAAAGTAAATTGTATTGTATTGAAGAGTTAATGCCCACTGCAAAGAAGAGTATACCGTATAAGTGTGATTAGTTTATTTGTGTCAGTTGTGGCAGGGACATACAGTATCAGTGCTGCATTTCATTTTAGCCAACTGACTTCCATTTCTCTTTATTTCATTCAATCAAAAGATTGCAAATTACAGTAACATTTTTTAAACATTGCAGTTTGGTAGAATAACCTCATATCATTATCTGCCCACTCACTACTATTATTTTATGTAGTTTGGAAGAAATTAATTAAATCTTCATTGCCACCATTTGCCTTATAGAGAAAAAGACAATAAAACGACAACAAAGTCACAACACTTACTGACATAACAGTCAATGCATAATAGCTAAAACATTCTAAATAGATAGAATTGCCTACATTAGATTTGGTAGTGAAACTACTGAGTGTACATTTCACATGTTTACTAATTGAATCATTTCTGATATGAAATATGAAATGGTAGACAGAAGGTTGGTTCAGTGATAAGGGCAGCTGCCTCATAGATCCAGCATTTTGGATTTAAATTCCATGCCCTGTTGTTGTCTGTGTAGAGTTTACACATTCTGTCTGGTCTCTATTTGTTTTCCTCTGAATGCTCCAGTTTTCCTCATATATCCCCAGAGATGTGCAGATTAGTTTAATTGGAAATTCCAAAATTGTGCAGGAGTAAATGTAAATGTGCACGAGTGGTAACATCTTAAAGTAGATTTTGTTTTCAACACAAAACCGCATATGGGATGTAAAAATGACCAAATATATGATTGAATTCAAATTAATTTCAGAATCAAATACCCAGACCCAAAGTGAACTTCCCATGTTTGTCCTCCAGTGTCATTCCATGAGAGCACAAAACCTGAGTAATACTTTAGGATTAATTTTTGAAAGTACTGCAATGAGAGCACATCACAAATAAGCCCTCATATTTTACAAGCATGGGAAGTTCTTTACATCTTAACCTTCTTGGCCTCTTCACTTTCCCCTCACACTGTTAAAACTGCAGCAAGTTGTACAATTGTTCATTTTCCAGCATTAATTTTTCCACTGACAAATCTCTGCACCCAAGTGTTAATTCTTTTCTTTTGCTTCAAGTGCTTTGTAGGCTTAATCTGGCTATCAACACTTGTGCTATGATGAGAATGTAGTCCCTTGTACGTGATAGAAGAGCACTTCTGATGACTCACCAAGCTAGAGTAATACCAAAATGTCCACACATAAAAACTGATGTATTTATTATTTTAAACACAGATGCCAGTGATTATTACCAGGATAACACATATAAGAGGATGCTTTCAGAGTAAACCTTGGAATAAGTTCAAGTGTTAGCAGCACAAAACTCCAGGCCTGCTAGCTGACATTTGAACTTAAACATACATATAAACATTCTCAAACAAACCTTGTCCAGTACTGGATCCTGGGGGTATTGGGGTGCTTTTCGATTTTGGGTTGGAAGGAGTAAAGTCTATCCCAGCAGTATTGGGTGAAAGGCAAGAAACAACCCTGGGAAAAGTGCCAATCTATTACAGGGGCATATCACACACTCACACACATGGGCTATTTTGGAATCAACAGTCAACCTAATATGGTCATCCTTGGAGATATGGGAGGAAAACCAAATAACTCCAAGGAAAACCCATTCAGACACGATGAGAAAAAATACAAACTCAACATGAACAAAATCCAGGCCCAGAATATAAGACTTTTTGTTCCCCTGAGCTCCTGCTATGCAATCTGCATTACTGGGCTTATTTTAAATCATGTATTTTAAATGCTGTAGCATTTACAAGTGAGGGTAGAATACTGAGGGTTGAAAGTGCCATCCACTGCACTACTGTGCTGCCCAGGGCTTAAACAATCCTTGAAAAACAAAAAATTACACCCGCGTCCTAGTGATCATTACAAGAGCCAAAGCTCCAAAGAAGCTTGCAGGTTATCTGTATTATTTCTTAACTGAGAAGGTCTAAGCTTGGGACCTGTTCTACTAGACTTAACCAGTCCTCCATTTTCTCTCTGTTGAACTGGAAGGTTTTACTACCAAGACACCACTGACAATGAAAGGAAATAGGACATCATTCTGGTTTCTGTCTGTCAAAGTGGGTTTCTTTCTTTCTTTCTTTCTTTCTTTCTTTCTTTCTTTCTTTCTTTCTTTCTTTCTTTCTTTCTTTCTTTCTTTCTTTCTTTCTTTCTTTCTTTCTTTCTTTCTTTCTTTCTTTCTTTCTAGGTTGTCCCTTTAGGGACTGTCCTCTGCCATGTGTCATCTTGTCCAAGTACTGTAATATTCTTAAAACTTCTACCAAGTTCTTGTACAGAACGAGAAAACCTACACGTCAACATTTTTATTTAGGTTTTCTGAAATGCTCCTCAAAACGTGAACTACATTAAGGACATATCTAAATATTTAAATTGTATTTTTTTGTTTTCATTTCTTTATTTACCACTTTGCTGTAAGTTCTAATTGGTGTCTGAGGCCTGTCACACACTTGCGCATGGGAGGCAGCTAGAAGGACCAAGAGAAGGTAATTCCATGCCAGGCTAGGTGGTGGCGGGGTGCAGTAAACTTTTCTCTTTTATCTCTGCAGACCAGACACGGGAAATTCTGCCTGATTTCCGGTTCCGGCCTGAGGACGTCACTTCCAGTTCCGGCCCCAAGAACTCACTTCTGGTTCCCAACCCTGATGACGTCATTTCTACCAACCTGCTTTAAAAGCTAGACAACCACCATTTGTATTCAGTTCTGCTTTGGACTCAAATCTGTATACAGCTGTGCAACATATTTGCATTTTGCAGCCAAGAATAAGTATACAGGTGGCTGCCGCAAACCTTTTTCGTGTGTCAAGGCTATTCATTTCACAGGCCGTAGATCTGCTGTTTTTTTCAATGGATACTTCACTATAGTTGAGTAGCACAATGGCACAGTGGATAGTGTCCTGGATTTGAATCCCACTCTGGTAGCTATCTATATGGAGTCTGCATGAGTTTTCCTTCCACCCTGCATAGGAGCCGACTTGTCATTAACACTGTCAGGTCAAAACAGTATAAGCTTCAAGAATGCAACAGAAACAATAACAACAACAATAATAATAATAATCCTTAAACTGGCATAGCATAGGAAACACAAATGTGACACAATAAAATAAATTATCAATACAGCAACAAGGCTTTTATCTTTGATTTAATTCAAAGTATAAGAATTAGGTTTACATTGAAATTTGCATTACAATTCTTCAGATGTTATCTTTTGTTGTTCACCACCACCTGGGACTTGACTAATTACACACTTCCCATTTGCTTCTGGCATGCTAAAACAGTTCTCTATAGTTGGCCTCTTGCTGGAAAAACTGATGTCATACATTGAATGGACAGCAGAAGTGAGTTCTTTGTATGCACAGTGTAAGAGAAAGAGAAGACCACAATAAAGAGTTGGGGTAACCCTGTATAATTAAATGGAATGCAAACAAAGACAAAACAAACAACAAATGCGGAAATGTCTTTACAGGCAGATCTTCCAGACTTAAGTCTTTCTGACAAAAAGAATTAGTACATTTAGCATTCGTTTGCTCAGAGGTTGATGTGCTTGCTGCTTCCTGAGCAGCTCTTCTTTTCTCCACCTTAGCAGCCCACTTCTTTTCTTCTTTCGTCGGTATCTTTTCACATTAAAACTAATTAAGTCAGTGTTTGTGTTGCAATTACTTAGTACGTTTTCTTTCATTTTTCACTTAAGCTGGCACGTAAGTCTTCAATCTGCCTTAAGAATGATTTAAGATATGAAGAGGTATGGAAGTGACAGTGACGGTGGTAGGGAATGAGAATGGCGCCTGAACACATGCACCGCATGGCTGCTGCCGAGAGTTGATTCTACCATAAAATAAAATAAAAATAAAAAGAGGAATAACCTTGGAGGTTAATCATGACCCCAAATGTGGATAGTAGACGTCATGTAGTATATGTGTACCAAATTTCAGGTCAATAGGTCAAACAGTTTATGAGCTACAGGTGATTTAAAATCCTGGACAGACAAATGGACAGCCACGGTAGCATATCCTCTTTAATAAAATCCCTGTGTGCGTCCAGGTGTCAGTGTGTGTGTGTCTTCTGGTGAAGTGCGCATGCGCGGGGCATGGTGCGATGCGCGATATTACTGTCAGAAAAAATTAGAGGCGTTTTACGGAAATACAAACCAGTATTACTGCGAGAGGAAATTAAAGGTACACAATACAGTGACGCATATTACAGCCAAATACAAGCCAGTATTACTGTCAGAGGAGATTAAAGGCATATTACCGACATGCATGCCTGTATTACCGCCAGAGAAAATTAAAGGTATATTACGGATGTACAAGCCAGCGGACGTACAAGACGGTATTACTGTCACAGAAAATTAAAGACACACAATACACGGCGGCAGCCCACGAAGAACGGTCAGCTCAGCAAGTAAACATCAACAAAAGAAAGGCAGAAAGACAAAGAAAAATACGACCAACAAACAGAATGAGGTCAAGGTCCCTTGCCATTTAATATAGACTGTTCCTACTAATGTTTATGCACTACTGTTCTAGCGCCCGTTATTGTAACAGGCTAAATGACTAGTTATATGTAAAGATTGTCACCATTACTATGATCTACATGTTTAATGGTGAATTAAATAGAAAGCTACTGTTTCAAACACCTGTTTACACTTCTGTTATACAGTGAAATGAAAAATTCCTCTGAGATTGTGGAGATTCACCAACTTTATGACTGGGGGAGCATCTGCCTCCAAAGCCCCCCACCTCATGCTACATGACTTTATTGTATAGTGGCATAGCATGTGAACACAATGGCTAGTCATGTATAAGAAGAATCCTATACTTGGACACTCTCTGTATGGAGTTTGCATGTGTTCTCTTTTTTTTTGTGGCCTTTTTCTCTGGGCCCTCCTACATCATAAAGAAAGTCCCTTTTTTGCACCTAATGTTACAAGGCTCATCTGGATTAAGTGTGTTCGAGAATGCTACATGATGTCAGCTTGCTTACAGTAGTTTAGTGTGAGTTTTCTTTTCTGTCTTCTGCTAGGTAATATACAGTATATGGATTGTCCTCTCCAACATATTATTTCTTCATATTTCTTCTTGGTGAATCACATGTATCTTGTTTTACTTGATATTGTTTGCCTTTTCTGTCTTCTTGTTTTTGCCTCTTAATCACTTTTATCATTTAATTTTACCACTTATTAGATCCTTTGCATTCAGAAATCGCCATAAGCAAAGCATGAGCCAGCATTCCTACTGTGAAAGCAGCTTGTGCATCTTTTCAAACAATTTATCCTTACATTTTAAAAAATGTAATATACATTTTGTTCAACTCTTCACTGCTCAAAGTACTTGAGAGATAATGCGATGCAAACTGTGCAGCAATAGCCGTACCAGAGAGTGAACTCAACAGGAAGACATTTTTCTAAAAGAACAGAGATTAGGGGGGCTGAATGGCTAGCTCAAAGACAAAAAGTGACTTTGAAGCTAACCATAGATTGAAATGTAAGTACTTTACTTTAAAAGCAACTAATCAATAATATGTATTTTTAAAAGATGTTGATCTTTTTTAGCATTATCAGTGCACTCACTATTCTTAATTCATATTTGCAATGCTTAGAGAGCAAAAATCTACAGTATTGCCTCAGCTTACATTCTAAGCTATATAGTCTTGTATGTACCATATGTGTTCCTAGCAAATATGTTTCTTAATTATATATTCAGTTTTGTAAATTATAACTTTATGAAGACACATCAGCATACAGCCATGCCTCGAAACAAATTATTTCAAGGAGTTTATTGAGATTTTACTCATTTACCTCCTAATATTATTATCCATGGAGTAGTGTCATTAATAAAGACAAGAACTGACTTTCAGTAACTTTTTCCACAGAGATGGAAATCTGCCCTCCACTCTTATCTTCTTGATGTCTGATTAAATAGTTCATCTCAGCCTCTTTCTATAAAAAGAGAGAAGAAAAAAAAATATTCACAACATGATTGATGTGGAGGATGCAGTTATCTGTCTGCTCCACAAGGCTTATTTTCACCTGGGCAAAGCGGGAAGCACTGTGAGAATTATGTTTTTGATTTCTCCAGTGCTTTCAGTACCATCCAGTCATCCCAGTTAAGGGGTAAACTCAGAGATATGCATGAGCCTATGGTGTCCTGGATAATGGACTATCTGTCAGGCAGACTGCAGTTTGTGAGACTCAACGACTGTGTTTCTGATATGAATATGAGCCACACTGGAGCACCACAAGGAACAGGCCTCTCCTCCCTTCTCTTTACTCTCTACACCTCCAACTCTAAATATAACACCAGGTCTTGTCACTTGCAGAAATTCTCAAATGATTCTGCACTTATATGTGGGGTATTGATAAAGGGGATGAGACAGAATATAGCAGTCTTGGTGCAAAGAGGATTGTCTGCACCTTAACATCAAGAACTGGTTATTGACTTTCACCACACCAAAGAGCCTCTGTGTCTAGTCATTATTCAAAGAGACAATGCAGAGATGAACCACTCTTACCTGTACTTGGGGGTCCACATCAATGACAGGTTGGACTGGTCTCAGCACACAAAGGAACTATATAAGAGAAGAGCAGGATCTTCTTCCTTAGGAGACTGTGTTTCTTTCATATTGGACGTGACATCCTTCACATTGTCTACAACTCTGTGATGGCCAGTGTGATTTTTTACGCTGTGCTGTACTGGGCAGGTAACTTCACTTCAAGAGAGGCCCAGCTAATCAAAAGGGTAGGTTCAATCATGGGGCCCACTCTGGACCCCCTGGAGAGGAAAGGAGAGAATTGAGACAAAAATGAGTGCCATTATGAACAACGCTGCAGATTCTCTCTCAGAAAACACTATCACTGAGGACTTTCAGCCAACAAATTATTCAGTAACACTGTGTCAAGAAACGCTACTGGGTCTCCTTCATGCCAACAGCAGTGTAGCTGCATAACGTCTCACAGTGACTATGACTGCCAAGTAACAAATAAAATTCTATCTCTATATTTTCTCTAAGTATAAGAACAAAATAGACTTAGGTTTGATTCTTGTCCAAACCGTGGTCTGCATACAGTTTCCATGTCCACCCTGTATCTTCTTCCACACTCTAACATGTACATGTCAGGCTAATGCGCAACTCTAATTGCCCTAATGAGTAATTATGGTTGTGTATGTGCATTTGAGAGTGCCAGTCCTGCCCAGGGTGAATGTTTTGGGATAGGCTCAATTATACCCTAACCTTGTAATTAGAATAAGCAGGTTTAGAGACACATATTTACATAAGAGATTTACAAATTAGAAATAAAAAGGGTTTGTTTACATATTTACTTCATTGCCTTCTTTAACTTGCTCTTTGACATTAAGCAAGTCGTTTAACTTACTGTTCCAACTATAAAAATAAATGTATGTGAACAGTTTTACTATGTAAATGAATTTGTAAAGTATCTTGAGATGATTTTCACTATAGAAAAGTGATCTGTAAAATGAAGGTTGATTGTTCTCCATGAAAACATGAGATTAAAATGTTTCCTTGCCATCACTACAAACCACACAAGGTAAGTAACATATAAAAAATATCATTTTTGGGTGAAGTATTTCTTTTAAGTGTATATATGACATAGAACAGTCACCAGCTGAAATCACAATTTTCGCAATGGCTAATCATACTGTGATAATAAAATATACACTGTGGGAGTCTTTTTGTGAACAAGGCGAGCTGATATAATTTCAAGGTTCCCTACAAAGAAGTCAAACTGGGAACAAGTGTTGAAAGGCAACAATGCAGGATGGGCCATTGTGTGATACAAATTGCACCATAGTCTTCCAAGTACAAAACACCTGGGAATTCTTGCAGTAGCAATGGTTTATATGTTATTTAGAAAATGAATTTTTGATTAAGTGAACTTTTGAGATTTGCAAAACTGAGCTCTATTCATGATCTATGGCTTTCAGTTCTAACATAAGACTTTTTGTTCCCCTGAGCTCGTGCTATGCGATCTGCATTACTGGGCTTATTTTAAATCCCGTAGCATTTACAAGTGTCAGAAAGAAATGTGTCAGCCAAAGGAATTAAATTGCAAAAGCCAACACATTTGTGGCATCGTACAGAAATATATTTTATAGCCTGATGGGGTCACCTTTTGAAATTTAGGTTGTGTATTAAATATCAGCAGTCAACGTATACTTGTCTCTCAATAATGATAATCAAATTAACAGTATGTGTGCAAATAAATGAAGATTAAAATTTCAGGAGCAAATATGGAAGTTTAATGTTTGTTCTAATTATGTTGTTGTTGGGGCTGCTGTATTGGTTAACTGTGCTGACTCAAAAGGATTCAGGGGTTCAAAACACACATTTCTTTGCTGTCTGTGCACATTCTACTCATATCTGAGTAGATTTTCTCTCAGTATTCAAGTTCTCCCTACCAGACTCCAAAAGATCTGTCAGTTACGTTGTTTGGTAATTTCAGATTGCCCTTTGTAGGTGTTTGCAGTTGATTGGCACCCTGTGCGAAGTTGATTATTGCCCTGAACCAGATCCCGCTCCAATTGATTCTGATCTGCCCTGAACAGATTTAATCAGGTTTCAGAATCTTAGTTTAGTCACTATCAGATCATTAAGGTCAAGGATTAAGGTAAATAGAAATGATAAACTGCAATAATATACTGTAGGTCAATTATTTCTTGCCCATTACAATCGCTGTTATCAATTCCCATATATACAGCATTACTTTCATAAATCGTGTTTTCCATGCCCATTTTTCTGAATGACCTTTTTATTAGAGTCTTTCTTACCAGTAATGGATACAATGAGATACCAGGCCATCACAGAACACACACCTATTATAGCTTTAGAGAAAGTATTTGACAATGTGAATTTTATTAGAAGAAATCTGAATCTACAGTGACAACCTACCAAAATATGAGAATATTCAAATTCCACCTAGAAGGTAACTCAGTCTGGGAATTAAGTAAGGTGCAAGCACTGTGAGGTAGCAATGGTATGTCTATCACCACACCAGGACATCTTTATATAAATGTTTATTTCAAAGACAAGCCGATAACATGATACCGCAGCTGTTACAAATTTGAAACTCCACTTTATATTCAACATTTCAAAAGATTAACAGCCAATACAGAGGCCTGGGGATTATGCAGCTGCCTTTCACTTCTCTAATTTTATGTTAGTAGTTTTTATGCTTTTATTTATATGAGTATATATTTCACTTTTGTTGGAGCTTCACATATTAGGCACTTGCTTCTTGATCTTTAATACTGCAAAATACATGATAAGGTCACAAGAAACAAACTTAAGTGTACATTAGAAAAACTGAATTATATGGGGGTGATCAAAAAATTTTCATTCTGACCTAATGGTACCAGCATATTTCCTGGGTAGGCCTATGCCCACCCACTTTTCTAACTGACTCACGTTGTTTTGCAGCTGAGCTTTTTAATTAATTTTTTAACAAGTGAATATTATCCTGTTCTGCATGCATAAGTCTCTTGCGGCCCGGTGCAGGAATGAGAGGACACAAAGCGAATGAATAGTTGGGACACCAACTGGGTCATCCTGTTTAATGATGGAAAGTCCAACAAAAATATGTTTCTTGGCTTCAATAAGTCTGCTTGGGCAAAATAAACAACAAAAGTAATTTGGCTCTTTGTTGTGGAAATCAGGGTCATTCACAGTTTGCAAATGATGCCTCCTTCCAGGCAGTTGGGCTCCTTCTTCTTCTTAGGGGCGGGGCCAAATTGCCATCACTGGGTGGTGCTGCGTTGGGAGAAGGAAAAGAAAATGTTAGCAACAGCGCCCCTTCTGACCCAGCGGAATATAACATACCTCAGTTGAACCCATGAGGATACCCTCTGATGTGCAAACATGACACTCTCTTGATTAAAATAGAATTTATAATTATAAAAAATTTGCATTGTTATTTTAATACTGTAAGAGTTAATTTAACTCTTAAAAAGTATTTGTAAAGCATATACAGCATATGGCATATGTTTGCCTAACAAGGTCTAAAATTAAGACTAACTCTAAATTTTACCAATCTAAGCCACTCAAAACATGTGATGTTAACAGGAGGCTATTTACTAGTAACTTACTGAATTTACTGATTGTAAAGATAGGTCCTGTGAAAGAAACATGAACAAGGCAAGGTAAGCGTGAACAATGTCTTGAAAAAAGAAACTCTTTAGGTTCCATGAGCAAAAGGAAATCAACAGAACAGTAAAACGGTTTCAGAGTGTGATGTCGGCACTGAAAATTTTGGTGATGCCCCAATGCCAAGTAAAAAGCGGCCGTTAGTTGTGCTACCAAATATAGAATTGTTTGAGAAGTATGAGGGAAATAGGACTATTGACCTACTGTATGCAAATGTTAAAGATTTTAAAATTATAAAGAACTATTAACATAATGGACATGTTTCGGGGGATATGGGAGGAAAGGGGAAAATCCAAATAGACAAAACCATACAACATCCACAAACGCAGTAACCACATGTGGCATCTGATCTCAGAATGCTATATTTAGGAGACAGCAGTGATACAATCTGAACCATCAGAGAAACAAGATAATTCCACAAAAAACAAAACATGTTTTCTTAATTGTGCCCTGTGTTGGCTGGGATTGGCTCCAGCAGACCCCCGTGACCCTGTGTTCGGATTCAGCGGGTTGGAAAATGGATGGATGGATTGATGTTTTCTTAATTGCTAGTTTTCACACATAAGTAAAATATTGCCATGACAACACCGGAAAGATGGTTTCATCATATGCATATTAGCTGGTAGTTTTCATCATCTTACTCACTCTCTTCATCTGTTTGTGCTCATGCTCTACCACATGCCTTTCCATCTACCACACTGCAATGGCTTCAGCACCCCATCACTCATCTCATTTTTAATGACCCTTCTTTCTTTCTCTTTATCTCTGTCTCTCTCTTTAGTCTTTCTATTTTGCTCTTGTAGCTTTCACAAACCACCATCCTTTGATTCTTATCACCCCTGGATATTTCACCATAGTATTTTTAGTCCCAACTCAAGTCAATGTAGTCCATTTATTTGTAAACTGGCATCTTTCGAGGTTGTTTGGAAGTGTGGGAGACTTCATGCTCTTATTGGAAGGTTGAATCAATAAGCATGATTAACCTCACCAGGAGAACAGGTACTCACCTTAACAGTACAGAGGCTGTTTTGAAGAGTTATCCAATGTTTTCACTTTATAGCCCTCTTACCCAACCTTGGCATGAGAAGCATGTGTTAGTTAGACAGTGTCTTTTGATAAGATATACTGTAGCACTTCAGATCTTATTAGTTATTCACTTAACAAACTCCATTGCATAGCTGTTTAGTTATTGAAGGAATACTCAACACAAAAATTGTTTTTTTTATATTTTACTTACCCCAAGTAGTTAGTAGTGATGGCCAAGAATACATTTTAACCTTGTGTTTTTTTGAACAATGGACATAAAATTTCTGATAGAACAGGAGCCAATGATGACCAGCACTGGAGAATAGCATATAATATCAAAAATGTGCATAAATAATTTCATGTTACATGTGTCACATCATCCAATCATATACTAACAAAATGCAAAATGCAGTATTCGAAAATTGAAACTTTTAAAATGAAACTGTTTCTTGCCATTTTAAAAATAAACTACAAAGAATAAGACATTAGATGTGTATGTGATATTTAAGGTTGTTAGTTAACTCTTATTTTTTGTGTATTATTATTTCTTAAAACTAAAAAATATTGTTCCATGAGAATGCTGTCCTTATCAAAGTGCCACCAGAGGTAATCTCACTGTTGCCTCACTCCATGTGTTGGCCCTGGGTGTGAGCATAAGTGTTATGTATGTGCGTGAATGCAGCAGCAGGTATCGGAAAATAATAATGAAAATGATGATGCCATTTTTGCTTTAAATTAGTTTAAAGACCCATATTCTCAGCTTTAACTATTAACTTCAGATTTATGCTGTTATTCATGGGATAAAGAGCTGACATTAAGTTGCAGACATAGTGCAGAACATACAGTATAATACAGCTGTACGGATCCTTTTTAGGAGACTGGACTTTTTGGAAAAGATTTTTTCAAGTTCCACGAGACGAGAATATTGCCATGATATTTTTAAAAGTCACGCCCTCCTAGCAACCATTTTCAAACAAGACCACAGTACTCTCACCTCTCTGACTTGTGAATGCTTTTGTCAGACACACTTCTTGCGCTCTCAGATCTTATACATTTTAACATTTTCCTCACTTTAAGTTCCCAATTAAATACGACATTTCATGTCCAAATCTTATTGAAGAATGAAAGGTTATCAACAGAAAAAATGAGTACACAGGCAATCCTAGCATCTAGAAAAAAGGAAGTCAAACAAATTTACGCGAAAAATGTTGATTGGTAACACGGCAAAATGGTTAAATGTGTATCAATAGACTATGCTGAAACAGTTGGCGGTGATCGTGCGGAAGATGAAACCAACAACTTATAATATCACAAAGAATATCTACAACTGTTAATACCGTCCGGTCTTCCACCACACGAATTACTGTAGAAAGAAGGATGTATCCAAGAAAGGTAATGTAGTACATCTTCTGCAGATTACATTAGACAACAAAGGAGATCTTGATATGCCATTCGTATTAAAATGTTAACAGTTTCCTGTTAGAATAGCTTTTGCAAAGACAATTAACAAATCTCAGAGCCAAACATTCGAAAAAGTCGTTTTATTTAATAGAGAGAAAGAAACGAAATTCACTCACGGGCAGTTATACGTCACAAATGTAACACTTCACATGAAAATGAAACACTGATTAAATTAGATAGATAGATAGATAGATAGATAGATAGATAGATAGATAGATAGATAGATAGATAGATAGATAGATAGATAGATAGATACTTTATTAATCCCAAGGGGAAATTCACAAATTTGTACATCCACGTCCCCATACGCGAGCAACAGAACTGCAAAGAGGCTAACGCGTAGCGCTCGACAGGGGGTTGGCGATCGAAGTGAGCAGGGGGCAAAACCCCCTAGTTTTCTAATAAGATTCTCAGTTGAAAATATATTGATCAAATAGTGTTGCTGCCTTAGAATACTTGAACTCCACTTTTATTTTCAGCTGCATTGCCTTTTCAGTGCAGTTTGGGCATTTTCCCTGTGTTCATGTGGAATTCCTTTTAGGGAATGCACAGTCCAAAGGCATTCATCCATCCATCCATCCATTATCCAACCCGCTATATCCTAACTACAGGGTCACAGGGGTCTGCTGGAGCCAATCCCAGCCAACACAGGGCCCAAGGCAGGAAACAAACCCTGGGCAGGGTGCCAGCCCACCGCAGGGCACACACACACATCCACACCCCAAGCACACACTAGGGACAATTTAGAATTGCCAATGCACCTAACCTGCATGTCTTTGGACTGTGGGAGGAAACCAGAGTGCCCAGAAGAAACCCACGCAGACATGGAGAGGACATGCAAACTCCACACAGGAAGTGAACCTGGGTCTCCTAACTGCGAGGCAACAGCGCTACCACTGTGCCATCATGCCGCCCCAATATAAAAGATATTAGTTGTGGAAATAAAATGGTAAATGTAAAATTGATTGCAGTTTCATTTAAAGATGATTTGTCATATAGTAAGGAGGTTTTTATAGCAAGTATGTGGGTTTGTGTAACCTATAAAGGTCCTTTTGTATATACTATGCTGTAGAGGTAAAGAAGCAAGAGTATGGCAGTTATTTAAACTGCTTTTAACAGATGGCACACCATGCAAAGCACCATCAAGAGCCATTGTTAAATTAGTGAGTACTGAAACTCTTTGAAAGTCAGTTTATGGCAAAGCAAGCACCAAGTGGTTTTAAATAGCTCAACAAATGTTATCACCTTTTATAGCATTTCCCCATTGTGAGCAAAGGCATGCAGCACTGTTGGCATGGATTAAACCTGAGTGCTTAGTGATAAAGACCACTCGCAGGTCAGCTCCTTTGTCAAGTGTGTACAATAATATTCTTCTTGGAAGTACACACCGGAGCAACCATGGCACCAAAGAAGCCTGAGCCCAAGAAAGAGGAACCTAAGCCAGCACCAAAGCCCCCAGAGCCTGAGCCACCAAAGGAGCCAGAATTTGAACCAAAAAGTGTTCCGGTATGTAAAAACAAAAAATCATCACTTTTATTGTATAATAGATGTATTTGCTAATTTGTTTGTGTATAACTTGTCTTGTATTTATACTCTGCAAGATTATCATTCTGTAACAAAAATGTCATCAAAGACTAAAGCAGGTAGGTAGGTAGGTATTCAAGTAGGTGAATTTTCCTTTATCAGAATTACACAAACATTATTTTTTCATTGTTTAATAAAGAAAAATAATATTTTACAAGGAATACTATTCCTATTAATAATAATAAAAAATACAGTAATGATAGTTGTATTAGTGTGCTCAAAAAAAATAGAGATGTACACACCTAGCAGAAGATTATGTGAGGCATTCTTTTAAAGTATTTCATTGCACTTTTATTTAATTTTTTGTATTGCTGTTTTCAGTTAATTCTAGGGTCCTTTTTGTGATCAGATTTAAATTAATTAAAGACAAAAATAACAACAGGTAAACAATAAACAGTTATAAAGCTTTTGGGGATGATGTGTTCTATAAAAGGTGCTATATAAAATATTGATTAACTGATTAAGTGAATTTTTTAATCATGTCATATGCTGGAGTTCATATTAAGTAGAATTTCTTAAAATATATAAAAATTGCAATGAATAATAAGATAATTGTGCATGGAACTTAGGCATTCAATAATCATGTATTATATAGAGTGCTGTTCAGTGGAATGGTGGGTAGTGCTGCTGAATCATTGATCCATCATCCTGAGTTTAAAATCTCTTGATCCATCATTGGGTGTGGAGAGTTTGCTCGATCCTTCGGTGTATGTGTTCTTTAGTCTGGTTACTTAGTTTTGCCACTTGCATCCCCAGAGATGAGCAGGTAGATTAATTTCAAATTGGCCTCTGTGTAAGTGTAACATTCCCTAACGTTTAAATTACTCTGAATCATAAGCGCTGTCACCAGGCCCTGAAACATAACATAGTTCCTATTCATCCATCCATTATTAAATTTGTTTAGTGTAGTTCTGGACTGTAAGAGCTACAGTACCGCCTATTCCACCAGCACTGGTGAAGGGCAAGATCAGAGAAGCCAACCGCTTGCATTCCACACTCTTGCCACCCACTCACACTCAATTTTGCTTGCTTTTGGTATGTAGAAGGGAAATTGAAAAACTGCTGAAAAAGTAACTGATTGCAAGATCTGAAGAAACTCTTTAGCTGCCAGGCAGCATTGATCGCTGTGCTACGTAACCATGCCAGTCCTGCATACTTCTTAGAAGAAAGATGATTATAGGGTAAGGGTTTCATGACTGGTTGAGAAATCTACTCTCATCCCCCCTGCCATCTTAAAGTGTACAATTCATATGTGGAAAGAAACAGACTGAATTATCTTATGAATAGATTTTCTATTCTAAACCTCACTTCAACACACTTCTTATTTACTGTATAGAGACAATACAGATACATCTACGGCTAATCATGTTTCCTACTTGTACTTATTTGTAAAACCTATCTTTTACTTTGATGTTAACAGTGTGTATGAATGATTGCAAATCAGGAATGCTATCAGTTCATCCTCTTCAATCCTCCTTAGTCCAACAATGGGGTCATCTGAGTGTTTGGGGTAACACAAGGCAGGTACTAGGGTTTGAACCTGAACTAAATATTTATGAAATCATCCAGCCATCTGTCCATATTCCTAACCAATCAATTTTCTGCACCCATTTAATCCAATATATGGTGCACATTTTATTATATACAAAATTAAATCACAATGGATTTAATTTGGCTTTTTTGACATTGATGTCAAAGTGGAAACAAGTCTCTGCAAAGTGGTCTAAATTAATTACAAATATAAAACACAAGCTAATTTTTCTCATAAGTATTCAACCCCTTTAAGTCAGTATTGATCAGGGGCACCTCTGTCAGCCATGATAGTCACACAGCTTTATACAATTGGACACTGCAATTTTTCATCATTCTTCTTTGGAAAACTGGTCGAGCTCTGTCGGGTTGCATGAGTATTGTGAATGAACAGCTTTTTTCATGCCCAACTACTAATTTCAATAAGATTGGGTTCAGGACTCTGACTTAGTCACCACAGAACTTTAATATTTTTGTTTTTAAGTCATTTACGTGTAGCTTTAGCTTTAAGCTTGGGGCTGTTTTCTTGCAGGATACCAAATCTTCTCACAAGGCACAGGTTCTTTACAGCCTGCATCAGGGGTTCTTCTAGGATTTGCCAGTAATTTACTGAATTCATTTTACCCTTCATCCTCACAAGTCTTTCAGGGCCTGCTGCAGAAAGGCATCCCTACAGCATGTTGTTGCCACCACCCTTTTGCATGGTGGAGATGGTGTGTTTTTCGTAATAGTGTTCAATGGCCAAAAAGCTCAATTTTAATCTCATTAGACCATAGCACCTCTTTCAACTGACTTTAGAGTCTCCCATGTGCCTCCTGGCAAAATACAGTTGAGATGCTGTGTGCGATTTTTTAAACAGTAGCATTGACTTTGCCACTCTGAGACTGCACCCAGATAGCTGTTGTTGTATGCACAGTCTTTCGAGTCTCTGTCACCATAGTCTGTAGCTCCTTCAGAGTTATCATACGTTGCTTGGTGGACTCCCTCACTCATCTTCTTCTTGCACGATCACTCCGTTTTTGTAGAGGCATTGCACTAGCAGATTTACAACTGGGCAATACTCCTTCCATTTCTTATTGATTGATTAAATTGGACTACAAGGGATATTCAGTGACTTGGATATTTACTTGTCTCCGTCCCATGACTTGTGCTTTGCAATCACCTTTTCACAGAGTTGCTCAGTGTTCCTTTGCATTCCCTGTGTAAGTTAGGCCATGATACTGACTCAACATAAAATGGGTCTTCTAGATTCTTACAGATGCATTTACACTGCAGTCAAATGAAACCCCCTGACTACAGTGAGTTGATCTCCATTTAACTAATTATGTGACTTCTAAAACCAGCTGGTTGTAACAGTGATGAGTAAAGTAAGTTGCATTAAAGAAGGTGAATATTTATGTGATCAACAATATTATGTTCTGTATTTCTAATTAATTTAGACCACTTTCCACAGATCTGTATTCTTTTTGTCATTAAACAGTCTTTTCTGTTGAGCAATGTCAAAAAGACACATTAAATGCACTGTGATTCAGTATTGTATAACATCCATCCATCCATTATCCAACCCACTATATCCTAACTACAGGGTCACGGGGGTCTGCTGGAGCCAATCCCAGCCAACCCAGGGCGCAAGGCAGGAATCAAACCCCGGGCAGGGCACCAGCCCACCGCAGAAATTGTATAAAAATAAAATGTGAAAACATCCAATGAAGAGAGGATACTTTATATAGACACTGTAAATGTGGTGAAGCTCAAATCTGTAATGGCACTATCATGTACAAAGCCGCAACCAAATCCTCAAATCTGGGTGGGGCATCAGTCCATTGCAACTCACACTCACTCACAGTTTGTGCATTTAAAGGTGCTTCAATAGTCTGATTATTCACAGAAGTTTGATTTTCAAAATGTCATGTAAACCCTGATTCTAAAAAGGAAAATTGAGTTATTGGCCTCTGAGGAACCTGATTATCAAAGGTAGATTTCTCCACGAATAGTCTGACTATGTGGCCATGTAAATCCTTAACTGAGTTACTGTTAAAGATTTTGTAGTATGCACATGACAGTTGCACTCTGCCAGCTTATACATGTATTTGATTTGCACACACTTTCAGCTGCCATGGGCAGAAGTGCCCAAAATACAAATACAAATACAAAATACATTTACAAAGGCAAATGTTAGGGCGATCACCTTATCCTTCTCCTGGCTTAAATAATCTGTTTTAGTATTGCAGAAATAGCCTAAATTTGTGTTGATGAGCTTTACGTAAAGTGCTAAACACCATCATAAGAGCAGCAGGGTAGCATGTTAAAAGTAATATGCGTTAAGTAGTCTGATTCCTTTATAAAACAATGAGAAACCTAACACAAAACATATTTTATTGATGTAATAATACCTGCTGTGAGTACCACAGTGGATGGATAGGCTTCCTGAAGGCTATGGAGGATGACTCATTGCCCAGTAAGGTACGCCATAATAAAGGAAAATGGATGGATTGGCTTTTCAGTTGGTAAGAAACAGGAGGCCAATATCAAGGAAGGACCGGGGAGGCAACAATGTTTGGATCTTTTATCCCCTGATAAGCTGGATGGCAGCATCCGTGGGTTAGGATTCCCATATGGACACCCACAGGGCATGCTGGGACTGGTAGTATGATGGGGCAGCCCTGTTTGGTTCTGTTGGGGCCACCACTTTCAGGGACTTTCGTTTGACCTGGACATGCTTTCAGCAGGTGTTGCCCTAGCACTGGAAGTGTTTCTGGGACATTGATAAAAGAAGCCATTCAACCTTATTCAGTTGAGTGGGAGTCACAAAGCAGAAGACAACAATTGTTTGGAGGAAGAGGAGGAAGACAAAGAAGGAGAAAAAGTCTTCATTGTTGTGGTGTGTTATATGGAAGATTCTAGAAGGACCTGTAAAGGTCTTATAAAGGTACTAGAGGTATATTAGTCACCCACTGTGGCACTCACCATTGGCGACATAATACAACAAATTCAAACCCATTTAATCCGATGCAAGGACACAGTGGGGCAGAGCCTATCCTGGCAACACTGAACATAAGGCAGGGATCAGTTCTGAACAGGCTAGGCCCACTAATGCACACATCTGCACTTGGCCAGTTTAAACGTCACTGGTTACCCTGCACATGTTTGGGAATGTGGGAGGAAAACTGGCATAGTATGCCTTTGAAAACCCAAACAGACATGGGATCTATGCATACTCCACATAGACAATGTGGATGTTTGTACCCAGGAACCTGGGTCTGGGAGGCAGCTTAAACATTGCACCAGAGTGCTGTGCCATTTGACCTATGCCAACATAAATAAATGGCTGAACAAAGAAAGAAAAAAATAAATAATGCCATTTTATTATGCATCTTTTTGTCCTTCCTACCTACCCAGTTTCTCACCTCCTTATCTAATTCACAGTGACAGCAAGCTTACATTTATCCTGTCAGCATCATAAACGAGACAGGAACAAAATTCTGAACATGATACCAATGTTTCTTAGGGTAGATGCAAACGTACCGTATTTGGAAGATACACTGTACTCTCATGCTGGAAAAAAGCAGAGTCTCCTGTTCACCTGTTTGTATGTGTTTAGACTGTTGGAAAAGAGTGAAGGCACTGGAGGAAGCCTCGAAACACTGGCAGAACATGCAAGCTCCACACAGTATACATCCTAGCCCAGACAGAAATCTGAGACCCAAGTACTGTGGGATGATAAAACTACATATTGGCCTACAGTGCTGCTCATCTTGGCAATTACTTAATAAATCAAAGCAAATATGATGGACTACATTCCTGGCAACAATTTTTCATAAAGTTACATGACTTTTTATAATTATAACTAAATTAGAGGTGAAGTATAATTACTGAAGGGTTATTATTGTGATATTAAATAAATTGAGTGATTTAGTTGATGACATCACGTAAGAAAATACAAACTGTGTGGATAAATATTCTATAAACAAAGAAAACCCATAAGTCACTGCTACAAATAAATCCTATAACCGACATATTTAAAGCTTGATGGAAACTGGCTTTAGTGCACTCTACCAGTTTACTTTAGCCAGCCAACTAAAATAACAAAACAGAAGTTTAAAATTCAGTTCATTTACATATCATGTCAATCATATCAATTTATACTAATCAGTACACAGATAAATGGTATGTCCTAATGTCATACCTACATATTAATACATTCTAAAGGTCTCAGAATAGTTAATATGTTAAAAGTCTTTGACACACACATTTATCTCTAAAGAGAAAGTCTTAAAAGGTAAAATATATTCAATTCTAATTATCTCATTGTTCCTTTCATTATTTGTTCAGAGTAAAGAATATCTTTGTTACACAGGAAAGGCAGATCCAGAACACTCATAAATACACATAGAAATAATAAAACACACAAGGACAAATTTTTGGCTTTTTCTGCTACATAAATCAAGTAGTTTGAGCCCAATGACTTCACAGAAATGTTTGAGTGTACAATTTTTACGAAGCCTTCATGGACTCTCCCTGGATTAAAAATTGACCACCCTTTCATCTTCAGACCTTATGGTAGCAAGCCTGCTCACCTAAAGATTTATTTCTTCAACAAAAACAGAAGGGTGGGAAACATCATTGCAACATTTTTAATTGGCCCGGGTCACTCAAAGCCCAAGATACCGCTCAGAGATTCATTAAAAGCACACAAGGAACACACTTTAATGGAAGTGTTATCATGAAAAACTCTGTACTAGAAGGCGCAAACCTTCTTCTATCAATTTATTTTACTCCCTTTTTTAAGAAAGCACTACTTAACTACTGCATAAACACCACTTGTAAAACAGATTTCTTTGAAAACATGTATTGAAAAATTAAGCTAGGAAAGCTTAGGCAAGCTATTTGAATTGCTAATGTGTGCTGTGCTTAATGTTACATAGTATACCCTTTTCACATCACAATCAATTTAAGGATCATTTATTCCCAGATAACTATAACAAAAACTGTCAGAATTAAATATTTCTGTTGTAATCGTGATGACAGGTAGACAACATGGTAACAGTGATGAGTGCTGCTGCCTCACAGCTTCTATAAAGTGGATTCAGATCCTGGCCTGGTCACTGACTGTGTGGGGCTGGCATATTTTTCATTTGTTTAAATGGATTTTTTTTATAATCATTCTAGTTTCTTCCCACAACCCAAACATGCACATTTTAAATCGATTAACATTTTTAAATTGGCTTAGTATTAGTGAACATGGGTTGGCACAGTGTGCAGTGGTTAGGCCTGCTGATTCATGGATCCAGCATCCTGAGTTCAGATCCCACAGCTGCTTACCATCTGTGTGGTGTCTGCACATTCTTTATGTGTCTGCACAGATTTTGCTCTGGGTATGAAGATGTGTGTGTTAGTTTAACTGGCAACTCCATATTAACCATGGGGGAGTATTGATATGTGCTTGATTGATGGTTCCCCATCCATTAATAATTCCTGACTTTCACCTAATGTTGATTGGGCAACACTGCAGACCTCCTGGACCGTGACTGAGTACCCCTGTGTCCTGCTGTTCCAGATCTGCAATTTTTTAAATAATGGATGAGTATATTTTCATTATGTTTTGCTCAGACAAACAAGATTGTAATTGACTATACCAGTAATCTGTCAAATCAAAACATCTATTTCGACAATTTGCCGCAGGCTTTGTTGATTATCTTGTCACTTGGAAACAGAACTTTAAAAGTCAGTCAATCAAAGGTGTGTAATAGCCCAAGTCACAAAACCATATCACGAAACCCAAATCATGAAGCCCACATCACACGTCACGAAGACATGGAAAGAAAGGGGAGAGAAGAAGATGAAACAGTGACAACAAAAAGGCAATGCCAGAAAAGGAGATGGAGAGACATATGACCATTTCATCTGATTGTTAGCGAAAGCTTCTAATGAATAACATTTATTGCAAAACTCACCCTAGGACATTCCAATTCTTGACATTCTTCATAAGCTTTTTCTAAAGATATACAGTATATAGACATTTCTGTCTATATTTTCTTTTATTCTTTCTTCTTCTGGTTATATTATTCTTTAATAAACACCATGTTGCTTTTAAATTTCTATACTTTGTCGATATCTATAGAGTGATTGAAGTGATAAAGTAAATATTAAGAGTACCTGGAGAAGCTGGAAGATTGGCGTATGCTACTAACTGTGGGGTTTATCAGACTGAGGATGAGAGCTCCATCTAAGAGGGAACAGTGCGCTAAAATAAGACATCATTGGTTGATAAATGACCTTTAGCCAAGGATGTTCAGCCTTTGTATGTTTAAATATTGTGATGGAACCAGGGGTGTCAGCAAGCCCCAAACCCCCAAACACAAACACACACAAAGTCCTGGGTTCAAATACAAGTGCCCTCCTCCAGTGGAGTGTTGCCTCTCTTCCTCCCAGCTCCGCCTCCTCTGGATAAGGGAGTACGGTCCCTTTTATTACGGACCCGGGAGTACTTCCCGTGCCAGGATGATTGCATGATGGGAGTACTAGCCCATTATAACAGAGAGCTTGTCTCCCTGCAGTGCCGCCCTTCGGCACCCAGTGTCACCAGCAGGGCTGCTCTTCCGGACTACATCTCCCAGCATGCCTTGCTGGCTTCCCACTGGGGACCGATATCCAGGGTTGCTACTATCTAGTGTGCTGGAGGAGGCAAAGGCCCCCAGAGACATCTTCATTCTTCAGTGGGCTGTCCATGCACCCCTTCGGGTCCTTGTTTTTGGGTTTAATCCACTTCTCCTACCTGGTTGGGATGCCTTTTTGCCAATTAGGTGCTTCCTGTCCAGGTAAGGAATCATCCCCTCTTCTGGCCAGGATGCCCGTCTAGCCCATGTGGCATTTGTAATATATTCTCGGAGACCAAAGTAATATTAAGGTCTAAGATATATCTAAGACACTGTTCATTGTTCGTGCCATTGATAAGCAAGTGTACTGAAATGCTAGGGAGTGACGGGCTGTGTATGCATCATTCATACAACACTTATGTGGTTAGCGTCTGTGTGTATATTGATATATGTGTCTTAATCTTAGAGTGTGAAAGTAGGCCAATCTGGCAATAAACTTAAATAAACTCAGAGTAAAACCGCAATAATACACCCTGGTCAACAATATTTAATGTCGTAGCTTGGTCCACATTTCCACAGGCTAGTATGAGCAGATGTGTATTTTTATATACAGTATATTAGCAAAAAACTTTCATAACTCTGTAGTGTAGATGACAATTATTAAAATCATAAGCCACTCTTTCCTCAGACAAAGACTTGGATCAGAATAGAGTAAACCAAACATGCAGTAATTAAGTAAAAGAGTTCAATTAAAAGCAGTACATTTTCTTAGAAGTAGGTCTGTACTTCCTGACGGTGATGTGCTTGTAGTCATTTAAGTACACTTAAGCAAGAGATGACACAAACTGAAATCTGTTATCAATATTTAAAAACTTATTCATCCTCATAGAAATACTTTTAAAAATTGGCCAGCGTCTTTGTGGAATTAATCAAACATTCACCAGATATTATAATCTGCTAATACAATGAACGTGAGAAGAAAGACTTCAAGAATCATTATGTGCATCAAATTAAAAAGGAACCAGCATCTGCTAGAAAAAAGAAAGAAAATGTGATCCATTAGTTCTCAATTGTGCAGAAAACATGTCAGTGTATTTGATACATTCAGCTCACAACACACCTGTCAACAAAATGGCCTCCCTGGAATTATTTTAGTAATTCCAAGACAGATGTATCATTAAATAGTTGGTTTTTAACAACAATGATTTTTTTTTGCCAATTTTTCTTCTACTAAAATTATTTTGTTGTATTGTAATACTTACTGAATAATCCAACAGGATCTAATGAGATACAATATCTCAACATACAGTACTAAGGAACCTGTTCTGAAAAAAACACAGAGTATCCATTATTACAATACAACATTTCAACTTTAATTAATCGAAATTGGAGAGACAGAGGGCCCATCCTCACAGCATTGGAGACAAGTCAGGAACCAATCCTGGATGTGGTCTTCATTCTATCACAGGGCTCACACACCCACATAGGGCCACACATGTCACACATGGCTGTGGGGATGTGGTAGGAAAAGAGTGCCCAGAGGAAAAAAAAATGCAGACATAAAGAGATTTTGCAGAGTGTCCATTACATTTAATTTTATTGTGAGTGCCACCATTTTGAGGTCCTGTAGTCACAGTGCACTCATTCATTACTAGGGCATAGTTTAAGAGGTTGTACATTGTTGCGTCATGGACACGACATTATGAAAGCCGTCATCTAATTATCTGCATCATCCTAGAGTTCTAGATAAAATCATATACTTCTTAAATATTACCTTATTCCTTGATTATCTTTTGTAAGTCGCTTTGGACAAAAGTGTCTGCCAAGCAAATAAATGTAAATGTTTTACTATGTGTGATTTAGTGTCTTCTAATGTTTTGTAGTTTTCTGATCTTTTGCTATAGTTTTTTTTTTTTTCATTTTTTGTTGGGTCGCCAGTCCGCTTGACCTCCCAGTATTCAACCCATGCTTACTCCGTTTGACTTGGTTCATCTACTGGGCCCATCTTTTTTACTTTATTCATTGTGGCTTACCACCTTCTGGGACTGTATCAAAAGAAATGAAGCATACAATCTTACACTTTATTTCCCTTTATAACTTTTGTTCTTGATTATATTTTTCTTGACCTTTAATTCTATTTTATATTTTGCCTCTTAATGTTTAAATGTCTCACAGTTCTTATAGTGTCTATTACTACCAGTACAAGGTGGATTATTTTGTATGTGCAAATGTAAATGCAAACATAATATGCAGTATGGGAAAATATGCAAATTTAGCACAAATCTAACCCTTGTAGCTGGGTGCAGAAATGACAAGTCACACGAAAGTAAAAGTTTATACGCCAACTGGGTCATCCCATTTAATTAACTGAAACATTCAACAAAATAACGCCTCATTGCTCAATGCATACAAAAAGATTTGGTTCTAGCTGCAGATATAGGGTCTATCAGACAGGAGCTCCGTCTGGCGGGGCGCTCTGGTCTCAAAAGATGCCTACTTTCAGGCAGCCAGGTTTTTTTACAGCTGGTGAACCAGAATGGGCAGGGATAAGTGCTCTCACTGGGTGATTTCTTGGTGCAGTGGGAAGAGAAGGAGAAGAAAATGCTAGCGACAGCTCTCCGGGCCCAGCCCCAGGCCTTGTCCTGGCAGGTTATTACATACCTCGAACAAGCCCAGGAGGAGATCTTCCGATGTACATGTGTGACACCATTTAAAGCATGCATAAGGGTATTGTACTATTTATTGTATATATTTATGGCACACTACACCAACATGCACAGCAGAGCTGATCATTATGCCACCATGCTGCATCCATTATTACAACTGCACAAATATTCTGTTAGGCTGCAATGTCATTTGAACAACTGGGAATACTGAGAAAGAGCAACCAATAAGTGAATTTGAGTCAGTTTTTGAGGAAAGAAGTTGCACAAGATTCTGGCTGTACTGTCACCTTTTTTCACTTTCATAACACTTATCCTGTAATGACAGACCATGGCAGACATTACACAGACAACTGCAAATAATATATTCCTTATATATGTGAACACTGCGCTTCCTTTCAGCTCAAATTTCACCTGGTATGTTGCCTTGATATGGTGCATCAAGTTGAAAAAAATAAAACAAAGAGGATCATAAAGTAACATTTAGATAAAATTGCCTTATATTTCACACTTAATTTCATAGTCATCCATGTCTGGGCACTAAAATCATTGTAAAACTTTCTTTATAGTATTGGATTATATATATAGTTTCTGGCTTAGATACTATTCTTGACATACTGGTACAGTAAATTTTATTTAATGTAACCAGAGTCTAAATGCATGAATATTTACAGTACATCTACAAAGTGGCTTGAATTGACCATGTTAATGAAAGAAAGGGAGAAGAATGTTCAGAAGTGTGATAGATCCATCCATCCATCATCCAACCCTCTATATCCTAACTACAGGGTCATGGGGATCTGGTGGAGCCAATCCCAGCCAACATAGGGCGCAAGGCAGGAAACAAACCCCGGGCAGGGCGCCAGCCCACCGCAGAAGTGTGATAGATGAATTTTAGAATATTAGAACTTTAGAATAATCTAGACAAGGACAGGCCATTCAGCCCAGCAAAGCTTGCCAGTCCTATCCACTTAAATTTTCCAAAATAACACCAAATCCAGTTCTGAAAGTCCCTAAAATCCTACTGTATACTACACTACTCGTCAACTTATTCCATGTGTCTATGGTTCCCTGTGTAAAGAAAAACTTCCTAATGCTTCGGCAAAATTTACCCTTACAGTTTCCAACTGTGTCCACGTGTTTCTGAGGAACTCATTTTAAAAAAGCAGTCTCGATTCAGTGTACTAATTCCCTTAATAATTTTTAACACTTCAGTCATGTCTCCTCCAATGTTCCCTCTAAGGAGTAGCATATAGTGAGCAAAAAACATTGTTTATGAGTGACATTTTGTTTAAGCCAAAAATATATGAGCACCTCGGAGTGAGCGATCGTGCGATAAATATGAGCAACGCCATCGGAATGGGCGATCGTGCGGGAGGTATGAGTGACGCTCTGAATTCATGTGAGCGATCGCTCACGCGCTCAGCTTAGAGGGAACACTCTCCTCTTAATCTTGTTTTGCTTAAACTAAAAAGGCTCAGCTCTTTTAATCTTCCCTCATAATTCATCCCCTGTAGCCCTGGAATAGATGGCCTACCCTTTTTTTCAATCCTTCTAAATTTAAAACAAATAGGTAACATTTTTAGGTGAATGATGTTAGAATGCTAGAAATGGAGTTCATAATGAAAGTATAAATGCACAACATATGAAATAAATCATTACTTTTTCATGTTTCTTGTAATAGACACTTTTTTTACAGCTTTCCCTTAGAATCTCCTATTGCAGATGTTTTCCTCTGTAAAACAAGTGGTAATACAGCTTGTGCTGGAAGTGCTGAGGTGTTCAATGAACTTTACAGAGGACTTGAGGCAGGTATTTATTGACTGTTTATTACTGACACAGTAGCATTACTTCTGCATGTGTAATGTTTATCACCATATTTACTAAAAAAAGAACACACTCAGAGAGTGGTAGTTAAAAAAGTGAAGAGTCGAAGCATGTGCCCCTGTACTTCGCTGTCTAGAAAGCTGCTAAAATAAAATTCAGCAAATGCCTTTGAATGTTTTAAAGTTAAATTTTTTAGTACTGATTTTTTTTCAATTTAATCCAATTCACGGTTGCACAGAGTGTATAAATCAATCTGTCAACATTTTATGTAGAACAAATAACACAGTATCATAAGCCATCATAGAAACAACCTATAATTTAAGGTAACAAACTAAATCATTAAATTCATTCAGTTGCAAGGGAATAACTTGTGAAGAGTCAACACCAGTGAACTTGAAATGATAGTAAGTGGGGGTGGATTGCCAGTGTAAATCATAAGTAAATTAACGTCAGGGTCAGTACTTTTTGTGTAGATGGTGTGAGGAATGGCTCAACCCGGCTGGGATGCCCAAAGGAGGGAAGGATGGGGGAAGGCACTGCCTCCCCCAAAACACTAGATGGCAGCTCCCCTGGAGTGTAGCAGTGCCCCGGATTCCAGCAGGGCAACCTGGGACTTGGAGTTCGTCTTCTCAGCCCTGTTGAGTGCCGTGGGTGCCGCCAGGGGGAGCTGTCAAAGGACCTGGGAACTCATCTATTCCCTATAGTCCAAAAGTATGAGGTAGTCACAATGACAGAAACCCCCAAAGTACTTCTGGGCTGAAGAAAAAAGCCTGTTCTTCATTAGACCCGGAAGTGCTAGCCAGTCACATGGTCGAAAGGACAGAAGCACTTCTGGGTCAAGGACTATATAAAGAACTGCTGTAGACCCAGCAGGCGAGTCGGAGTTGGGAGGTAGGACAGAGCTTGCTGGGAGGTGTAGAGGAGAGAATTATATTGATTTATTGTTTATTTAATTGTTTATGGTGCCTGTGATGCTTGAAAGGCACTTTGAAGAAGAAAAAACAATTAAAAGAACTTCTTTGTGTTATTACCCTGTGTCTGAGTATCTGTCTGTTACGTTAAAAAGGGGCAACAGCGATCCCTGGCGTTTACAATAAATTATTTGCTGCATCTTTCAACTAATTAAAAAATTATGGCCTTATAAACCATGGTCAGCTCAAATAGAAGCAATTAATAAAAAAGATTATCTTGCCTCCTGACTACACCAGATTTCCAGTTAACATTGACTCCTTTGTTGGATTGCTGTAAGCTAAAGACATTTGTAAAATGAAAGTACAGAAGGAGAGAGAAAACTGTGGAAAGGATGTAGGATCTTCGAGCACACTCATACACACCCTCAGCTATACTGACTTACAAAGGGCCAGTTTACACAGCAAAATCACCCGTGTTAAATTAGCACTATCTGTGTACATATAGGTCAACTCTTTATATAGACATATTTTTGGGTTAGCCTCACATTGTAAGAGTTTGTTTAAGACTGGCTATTTTTTGGTGTAGAGTTGCCTATTAACCTGGCACACATGTCTTTACAGAAAGAAAAACCGAAGTATCTTGGAGAAAATATTTTAAATATTGGGATTCATTTCCAATTAATGAAAATAATTTGTTTCCATTTTTTACTTACTTTTCTGTCTTCTGGTCTTTTATTGGTACTAGTGGTTATGCTTGCTGCTGCTCAAGGGATCAGTGGCTTCTAATTTTGTTGGCTCTGGTTTGAACGAAGGACAACACAGGACTCTATGAACTTTGCATCTTCTCTTCAAGTCATAATCAATGATTGGGCAATTCCATATTATCCCTGCATAAGTGTGGTTGTGTAACTGACTTCTGTGATGGTCTGACAGGTGGATTCCCCTGTGATTAAGACGTCTTGTGATGTTCTGTTATACTAAAATGGCCATAATTTACAGTCAGTCAGTCAGTTATTGTCCAACCCGCTATATCCTAACTACAGGGTCACGGGGGTCTGCTGGAGCCAATCTCACCCAACACAGGGCGCAAGGCAGGAACAAATCCCGGGCAAGGTGCCAGCACACAGCAGGGCACACACACACGCACACCCACACACCAAGCACACACTAGGGACAATTTAGGATCGCCAATGCACCATAATTTAAAATGCATTATAATGTCCATCCATTTTCCAACCCGCTGAATCCGAACACAGGGTCACGGGGGTCTGCTGGAGCCAATCCCAGCCAACACAGGGCACAAGGCAAGAACCAATCCTGGGCAGGGTGCCAACCCACCACAGGACACACACACACACACCAAGCACACACTAGGGCCAATTTAGAATCGCCAATCCACCTAACCTGCATGTCTTTGGACTGTGGGAGGAAACCGGAGCACCCGGAGGAAACCCACGCAGACACGGGGAGAACATGCAAACTCCATCCAGGGAGGACCTGGGAAGCGAACCCAGGTCCCCAGGTCTCCCAACTGCGAGGCAGCAGCACTACCCACTGCGCCACCGTGCCGCCCTGTATTATAATGTATAGCAAGATATTATAGTATAATAACAACCTGTGTGGTCTTTCTCAATATTAAATAAGAGCAGAGAAAGGCAACTGAAATAAACAAGAAATATAACTGGAAGAAATATAATTTAAATAATTAAATCAAGGTATCCAGATAGTTTGCATTAATAAAAAAGTAGACAGAGGTGACAAGAAGGAGCCGCTATTTCAGTGTTGTTTCTATTTGTGTGATCTTTAATACGAAACACCTTAAATAACCAAGACCCAGGGCCATCTTAATGTGGGGGCACAATGGGCACTAGGCGGGGGCCATAAGAGCATAGGGGCCCAAGATGTTTCTGATGTCTATGTATGTTTCTGTTTTGCTATTAAAATAGGAGCCCCAGTGCACTACTTTGCCTGGGGGCCTATGATGCTGTTAAGATGTCAAATACGAAGATAATATTTTATCACCCAAAGCCAAGAAAATTTACTCCTACCTTTGGATTCATTTAATAAAAGCTGAAAGGGAAATAACAGCATACAGAATCAATGCAAAAATCCAGTGAAGAAGTAGGACTTGGTTGGAAGGAAAACCCGCCACAACTGCCAACTACCAGGACCAGGCATTTATAATGTGCTGAATACTTTGAAGTTATTTAATCTTTGGAAAGCAACTCTAAAGCACAGCATTAGAAAAGTAATCACTTTTTTTTTCTTTTTAGATTGAATTCACTGCAGAGCAAATTGAAGGTAAGTAGACCCACTATTAACTTGTTTAACCTTTTATGTGCCTTCTAATCACTTTTGATTGAATTAAAAACCAAAATAAATTTGTGTAAATGAATAAAATGGCTCGCCTAGTAGTGCAGTCTCACATTTCCAGGATGTCAGGTTTGAATCCCATGCCAACCTGATTAGTGTCTGTGTGGAGTTTGCACAACCACTCCATGCCAATGTTGCCTTTTCTTTCGCTGCTCTGGTTTTCTTGCACATCCCATAGATTTGCGGGTTAAGTTCATTTACAAAACCTGGTGTCTTGCCAAGGGTTTGTTCCTGCCTTGTGCCAAGTGGTGCTGAAGGCTTCCAGGCCCCTAGAATAAATGAATGGTTTAAGCAAAGTAAATTATTTTTTATATTTTTTCCACCTCTTAAATGGCAGGTGTAACCATTAATATTTACCAGTTATTTTTAGGCAGATAGCTATTTGCTTAAATATTCTTATTTTATTTTGCATCTCATCAATTTGTACCTGCAGAAATACTACTGATTCTAATCAGATGAAGGCATTGTACCTTTATTTAGATATTATTATTTTGTAGCTTCAATGCTTGTTATAGAATCATTTTACATCAAAATTTTTGAAATGCTACAAGATATTACTTAAAATGTTCCCACTTGTTTCTGATTAGACTTATTTTAGACTTTTGTTAGATTTCATGCAGAAAATGGAATATATTTTGTGCCAATAAGAGAAGATGATGCATACTGGAAACTTGACAAAAATCATTAACCTTTGGTAAAAACCTCAAGTTAACACATCTTGTAATTTTCTCACTGCTTTCCTGTTTACATTTTTTTAAATAACTAATACAGCAAAGTTATATTACATATTAGAGTGCCTGTACAATTAGATAACAAGAGATTGAAAAATATCTAATTCATGTATTCAAGAAGTAAGAAACAAATAATCAAAAAGAAGACAGGGAGTATGACGTGAAATGTAATTTCTAAGTTTGTTTCTAATGAGGCAGTTATCATGATCATTTTAGCATGACTGATAAATAATTCATAATTTTGGGAAAAAGAGCAAAGAAAAAATGCTTTCCTGAGAAATGATTCAAATTGCAGTGACTAGTTTTATGTTTATGTTATTTCTTGTTGCCTTGATTTGCAAAGATTAAGGTGAAATATTCGGTAGAAAGGCCATCAGTTTATTTTTAAATAACATCAATCACTGAGAAACTTTAATGTTTCCTTGTAGACATGCTGAAAAAAATGACAAGTAACAAGCCAATTTATCATTTTATTTGGTTCATTTTCATACCGTACATACAGTATATACCTACTGGTTTCTTTATAATCTCTGTGCATTCCATAAGGTTTGTCCCACCATGAATTTTGTTTTATGTGTTGTAAAATTATTGTGCTATATTTATGATTATAATTATCAATTTTTAATTAGCAGGACTGGTGCACCATGTTGCCAACTCATAATGTATTTCCCACCCCAGCACTATGTCTATGATTTTCAGTTGTTTTCCCTTGCATTCTCCATAATGTTACATGCATTTTATCTGGTTATTTCCCATACCATCACACCTACTGACTACTGACATTACCTTGACTTGGCATAAGTGTGAGTGCTTTGGATGCTGCTTAGTGGACTCAGATAATCTGGAATTATGCAATGGAAGATTACTGGAGATTCCTTAACAAAGTCCATCTAATTATCCAGTTTTGTGTCCATTCCAGGGTTTCAGGTTATAAAAAAACAAAACAATATTGAATTGGACACCATTCACCACCCAACCTCAGACATCTTGTAAAATCTTTCTTTCTGATTTTAGGTTTCCCAGTTAGTTGTTACAGCATGTGGGTGGAAAACAATACACACAACCGATCCATCTGTAGAACACAGTGCAGGCACCAAAGCCAAATCTGTCCAGACAATCACTTATTCCACAAAGGAGTTACATATTTTATTCTAAGAACTGTTCATTTTGTTCTAACGTCAGTGTGATGGGGTAACTGTTGTCTGCAGAAATGCAGTTTGTTCAACGCTGTTTGCAAGGTTTATTTAGAAAGACAATCCTATGAAAAGTAAATCCATTGTTACATAACATTTTTTAAACCTGCCTAACCCAGTTCAAGGTCGTGGGGAGCCAGAGCCCATCCCAGTAGCTTGGGGTGGCAGGCAGGAAGTAGGCAGTCCACTGCAGGGCCTAAACATGCAGATACTTTATTCATATTCACCCTGGGACAAATTTGGAATCACCAGTTAACATAAGTTACACATCTGAGAAACTGGAGTAACCTGAAAAAAGGTTACAGACATGGGGAGATCTATTTATGTTGGTATGGAAGAGCATTCAATTATTTTGTATCATTTCCCTCTTAATCATCGTGTTTATCCCCTGAACCTATCCTACAATATTTGTCATCTGAACAGTTGTTTCAATGCTTTAATCTAACACCTGTTCAAATGATTGTAGTTTTAAGCGACTGGGAGAGTAAATTAATCTGGTTTTTGGTGATTAATTGCAAGTGACTTGTTTTACAATTAACCCTATTCTGAGCACTATATTAAAATCATTGATTGTGTGCCAGTTTATATGTAAAGGCAGATGATTATTATATTTCTTACTGTTACCAGATTCACATGATGTCTACTTTTAAAATTAATTAGAATTGAAAATGTGTAATTTGGTATTTTAAACAGCATTGAAATAGAATAGTGTCAATGGCTATGAGTATTAATTGAGTTACTTTTAAGTTAATTATGCAAAAAAAGATGACTCTATATTCTCCACCATGTTATTCCAAATTAAGTTTATTGGGATTGATTTTAGCATATTACATCTGCTATTTAACAGTTAAAGCCCACACTCAGTTAGGTAAAACTGAGCTATCTGGTGGCTGGAAGTGGAAGCACAATTTAGAAATCTCAAGTCAGCCATTAACTTTGTAGAGTTGTTTATATTTGTCATGTTCTAATTTTTACATGTGATGCTTTATTACAGGAGTTAAGGAGCATGAAATACTGTAACTAGGCTAGAAAAAAAATATTTCATTATTTCTTTTTGCATTACCACTGCAACAATATCAAATCATTCTTAATGCGCAGTATAAATGCCTGTTTTTTCTGTCAATTTTCTATAACTATTTTTCACAGTCAGATCCTGATGAATGAGTAATTGAAGGTTTAAACTAAAATTATGAAATTTTTAAATCACAAAACTATCGTATGTTTTAACAAATCTAGTAAGTGCAAAATGATAAGAAAGAGAATTTTAAAGTGTGGGATAAGTGAGAAATTTATACTAATTAATAAAAGGCAAAGCCCTCACTGACTCACTGACTGACTGACTGACTGACTGACTCATCACTAATTTTGCAACTTCCCGTGTAGGTGGAAGGCTGAAATTTGGCAGGCTGATTCCTTACAGCTTACTTACAAAAGTTAGGCAGGTTTCATTTCGAAATTCAACGCGTAATGGTCATAATTGGAACCTCTTTTTTCACAATATACTGTAATGGACGGCAGCTCGATGGCCGTGGGAGGAGGAGTTGAGTGTCACGTCATCACGCCTCCCACGTAATCACGTGAAAAGACTGTGAACGCAGTAGGGACAAATGAAGGAGGGGCCGCAAACAGCGAAGAACAAAAAATTCATTAAACAATTGAGAAGGGAGCGAAACAATAAGAAGCGAGCGAGTGAAGCATACAATAATGTTCATAAGGGAAACAAAGCACGGTGTAAAACGTAAGTTTAAATTAAGTTTATAGAAACGCTCCCGCTGCGGATTGCAATAACATATTCGCGAGATAAAAGTTTAATGAGAAGACACGAGGTATAAACGAACCACATGCCATAGTGCAACGTTAGGGGCAACAGTTTCAACCATTCTATGATCCGCTTCTCGCAACTGAAAGACGGCACATGGCGGATTTTAGCCGACTTGCTGACCGCAACGTTAGGGGCTTCAACTCTGGCGCTGACGATAGAGATTCGATTCCCGAGAGGGGATGCAGTGAGTGTGTATGCCTGATGAGCCCAGAATTAGGGAGAAACACGTGTCGCATACTCTTTGCATTATTTGAAAGTAAACTATTAAAACCATTCTATGATCAGCTTCTGGGAACAGAAAGAGGGCACGTGGCGGATGTAAGGCGACTTCCTGACCAACCACAAGCGTAACCTGGCAGGTAACCATCCATACAGTCAGATTGTGATTCAGAAAACGAATGCCATGAATGTAATTACCACGATCTACATACTGTCAAATAAACGAAACACACGCTGTAGCGTGACAGCTGTGAAAAGCGAGGTTCACAAAAAAACATCCTTAACAAATTGTTATTGGTATATTTTCGATCCGTTTAAAAAGGTTTTATTTTCTTCTTAAAAAATTAAAAGCAGTTCTTCGCCGCAACGAAGCGCGAGAATTTGGCTATATATATCTGCTTCTCACAATTAAAAGAGGGCACGTGGCGGATTTTAGACGACTTCATGACCAAACATAAGTGTTACCTGCCAGGTAGGGTTACCACTTTTAATACAAAAAAATAAGGGACGCATACTGCAGCGGGTGCCACATCCCAGTGCCAACAGTTTGCAGACTCTACTTAAAAGACCCGCCCTCCTCACTGGACAGTTAAAAAGACCAATCAAACTAACGATGACATCAAGTATTACCCAATCAAAAGTAGGAAAGGAGGCATCTTCATAAAATGCATGTGGGATGATTTGCATGAGACGCTGCTTTAAAAAAAATGATTAAAAAAATACGGGACAAATCCCGTCCCGTATTGATTCAAAACGGGACGCGCAATTTCATTCTCAAATACGGGACGATTCCGTATTTTAAAGGACGGGTGGCAACCCTACAGTGCCAGGTAACCACCCATACAATCAGATTGTGATTCAGACTAGGAATGCAATGAATGTAATTACCCCGATCTACATACAAGGCGAAAGTCTTGCAACATTCAAAGATGATGGTTTGGGATAAGTACACCATAGAACATAAAAGAGCTTATGAAGCCTTGAACCGAAAAAAGCAAGATCTCAGAGATCGTAAAAAAAAAAAATAGGAGGTAATGTCGTTTTACTCGCTGTAGATTTTAGTCAAACATTACCAGTTATTTCACGAGGGAGACCAGCAGATGAACTCAACGCGTGTTTAAAATCCATGCTTCTCCCACGCTCGGTTATATGTCGCGTGTTCTTGGGTAGGTGCACCAAAAAATGTATACATTTAAGCATGTAATGGGCAAACAAAAAATGAGGTATACCCGAAGGCATTGCAGTAGTACTTAATGTAACTTTACTTCTTAAATGTTAATGTTTTACTGTTTAATAATTTATACGCTTCTTATATGTTGTTCAAATTCTTTTATCAAAATACCAGTGACAGCGCAATGCACGATAACGTGGAGTGAATACACCATACGCATCCACCCACGGCCGCCCTGGTGTGCGCAGATAGGAGTTGATTCTACAATAAAATAAAATAAAAAGAGTAATACAATCATCACCCATAAAGCGGATAGCAGACGTGACGTACTATATGTGTACCAGATTTCAAGTCAATAGGTGAAACGGTTTGCGAGCTACAGGTGATTTAAAATCCTGGACAGACAAACGAATAGCCACGGTAGCAAATTACAGAAGAAGATTTTACTGTTTAATAATTTATATTTATATGAAATGTGCTTCTTATATATTACTTCATATTCTCATATGATAATGATGTTAATGTTGTTTATATTGATTTCTATGTTATTGAAACTGTGTGTATATGTATGTATATATATATATATATATATATATATATATATATATATATATGTGTGTGTGTATACATATTTATGTGTATATATATATATATATATATATATATATATATATATATATATATATGTGTATGTGTGTATATATATATATATATATATACTAGCAAAATACCCGCGCTTCGCAGCGGAGAAGTAGTGTGTTAAAGAGGTTATGAAAAAGTAAAGGAAACATTTTAAAAATAACGTAACATGATTGTCAATGTAATTGTGTTGTCATTGTTATGAGTGTTGCTGTCATATATATATACATATACATAATATATGTGTTTGTGTATATGTATATATATATATATCTGTATGTGTATATACATATATATATCTGTATGTGTATATATATATATATATATATATATATATATATATATCTGTATGTGTATATATATGTATATATATATGACAGCAACACTCACGAAAGTGCTTTCTTTAACTTGCATCCAGGAGTTTGCAATCATTTCAATATCTTCTTTCACGTTAATTTTAATCTCCTCCTGTCTACAAGTTATGCTGATGAGAATTTTTCTCAGCATTTCCTTGCGATAACACACTTTCAGGGTGCGAATGATGCCCAAATCCAATGGCTGAAGCGCTGCCATGCAATTGGGTGGGAGGAATTCAGCGTGAACATTATCTAAATGTGGAAGCATGTTGTGGGCAGCACAGTTTTCAATCAGAAGCCGAATCATCCTTTTCTTCTTCTTCATATTGTGAGGTTTCTGATCTCTTTTGGGACCCCCCACTCAACGGGATGACATGCCGAAGTGCACTTTGAATAATGTTAACATTTACCCCCCCAACCCGGGTGGAACTGAAGAGTCGCATAGTGTGGGGGAGGAACGATCTCCTCAGTCTGTCAGTGGAGCAGTACATTGACAGCAGTCTGTCGCTGAAGCTGCTCCTCTGTCTGGAGATGATACTGTTCAGTGGATGCAGTGGATTCTCCATGATTGACAGGAGCCTGCTCAGTGCCCGTCACTCTGCCACGGATGTCAAACCTAT
Source organism: Erpetoichthys calabaricus (assembly GCF_900747795.2). Taxonomy (NCBI): domain Eukaryota; kingdom Metazoa; phylum Chordata; class Cladistia; order Polypteriformes; family Polypteridae; genus Erpetoichthys; species Erpetoichthys calabaricus. Next base: position 188,137,849 of record NC_041399.2, read on the forward strand.
CCCGAAGTGCGATTGCCCCATCTGTGGAAGATTGTCCGTTGCCGGACAACAGCAGGGCAGGGCAACAGCAGGCTCACAGTGCTGCAGCGAAGTGCCACAGAAGCAAGTCCTAAAAGATTGTTGTCGCTCTGTAAGTTCCTCTCTTGCACCCCAAAACACGAGACTGAGTCTTAGTACTTTAGCAAAACCAGCTTTATTCAGCTTGAAACAGGAACAGCCCGGTTATTTATTGTAGCGGGATCTATCACTCTCCTATACTCAGACACAGCAGTCAGGCAGAGTCATGGCAAGGTTAATGGCCAAGTAATACTGTTCCCTGCATTTACAATGTTCCTTGCATCACCCATTGAGACTCTTCGGCATGTTTTCCCATTGGGGGAAGGTCCCAAGAGAGTTTAGAAACCTCACAACAGTGAATCTGCTTTTTCTTGAATGAGTGGCACACTAATAGGAATGTTTCTTGAATGAGCATCACTGAACCACATAAAAACTACTGTTTCGACGTCTTCAAATGCAGTGTTTGCATACGTTTGCAACCTGAGAGTTTTGTTCTTTTTTTGTTTGGTCTTTCAAGAAAGTTGCCAGTGTTGATGGTGAAATTCTAAATTCACTGACAACATCTTTCAAGTTTGTTTTTTTTTTAATGTCAACTGTCGTTGTTTTTTTCATGTCTGCCATTTCTATTTCAAATGTTGACAAGCAATAAGCAAAAGGTATCACTGAAAACCACAGAAAAAAACAGTACAAGGAAAGTTCAAGGAAAAAAATTTTTTACAATGTTTCTGTTTGGGGATCGTTGTGCACAACTGAGCTGCGATCACAGAGCTAACTGCTCAGTGGAGGATTCATTCAGGCATTTCAAGGTCTTTTGGGCACTTTGTTGTAATGAAAGTATCTGCTGAGTAACAAGATTTCTATAGACTCTCTCATATGGGGAAACTGTCTGGACCATAAAAATACTTCATTGTAATGAAAATTTCGTTGTAAAGATATTTGTTGTAATGGAATTTTACCTGAACTTTCATTAACTTAAGTTATCCTTGCATCCCATAGAAAATCATATCATTAAAATCCTTCCAGTTAATTATATAAATATATTTTGCACCTTTCCTCACTTGTTACATTTTTTATAAGTTGAGCATGATTTCAAATTTAAGGAATATTTGTCTGTGTTTTACATTTTCAGATATCAAAACCAAAAGTGGTCACCAACATAGCAGTGTTATTTTTTTAAATTGTTAAATTGTGCTCTAGTGATCCGCTTATCCTTTCTGCCCTGAAGACCAACAGCAGACCTAGACCTTATGCTGGCATGAACGAAAATAGTTTAACGCTTAACTATTCGCAGCATTTCTCATCTCACAAGTACTTGTGTGATGTACTTTACGCACCAGTGTTAAAATGACTATTTATATGCATGCTGTGAGGTTGTAATATAAAATATTGCAATAACTTTAAATTGTACATGTTTTTAATGTAATTTAATACCATATTACTGACACAGTCTAGGACTATCTGAAAATAAACCTGATCCATATCTCCAGTGCTCATTCATCACCGGTCACACTTTCATCCACTGCAGGATTTGCACATGTATCACATTTCACTTCAGTCGTTGAATGTTCTTTGCAGACAAAGTCACTGCATGAAGAACATCTCATCGTTGTTTTACATACGTAAGTACCCATGTGGTGTACCAAATGCACCATATGGAACTTGTGACTGGGCATCCACTCATAAAACCAACTGGGGGCTCACTGGAGAGAAACCATTGTGACACTGTACTGTACTTGTAGTGAATCAAGCCGAGGAATGATGGCAGATGCTGCTGGTAGATTCAAGTAAAAGGACATTGGACAAAAATAACTGAAATTGGTGTACAAAATTCACCAGCGCAAGCAGTTAAGGGTTAAGAAGACATGAGAGACTTGACTGGAAATTTAAAGCTGACATTTAATACACTAGTAAAGTACAATAAATGATAGACTTCAGCCTATTTTTGTTTCACTGTACAAATGAAGATGCAACTAAAAATGGTCAGAAATCCAAGCAGCAGATATAGAAATGTTATTTGGTTTTGGCACAAGCCCTGGTAATTATTATAATAAGCCAATGTGATGAATTTCTCCTTTAAATATAATGATAGCAGCTGCCCCAATCAATAGGAAAACTACGTACTATATGGCAGCTGAGTGTTTAAGTGTTGGTCATCAGAAAGCAGAAATTTCCCTTGAAAGGCTTGTTGCTCTGGAAACTGCAAAGCACTTTTAAACAATGCTTGTGCTATGCCAAGTGGCCTACCTCTACAAATAGAACCGAGCATATGGCACTGGCACTGCCCTCTTTCACGAGATTGAGCCATGCCAAGGCACGCTTTGACATTCTCTCTGTGGGAGTTCATTAGGCCAGCTTCAGACCATTTTTGTCAAAGCATGGGAGAGTGATTGTATCACAGCACTGAACTAATTATACTCTGCAGATCTTTACATGAATGGTTATCACATGGAAACTCGTTACTATTTTAAGAGCTCTCTGTACTATAGTCTTTTAATAAGACTTTCATTTCCTCAGATAGTCTTATTGTCAGTTATGCTTCATGTATACAACCCATCTGACTTACTGTAATATATTTTATGATAGATTTAATGACAGTTTGTTTGAATTTAAGCATGAAGTTATAATTTTGTTCTTCTCACACTACAGTATTGTCAATTTGCTTGAGGGACCTGCAACACACTATATAAAAGTAAGCACTGCAGCTCTCACTGTGGAAAAAGCTATTTTCTACAATGAGGATAAAAAAATTAAAAAGGAGATGGAAGGCATTTCTAAACTGTATCAAATGATATCCAATGACATCTCCATTCATTTCTTTAGAGCAAATTTCATACAAGAGTACATTTTGTTTCATGTTCAGTCTGCTTTTCTTGGTATCACATCCTACTGAACAGACAAGACCAACCTATCTTGAACCACAGTTTTTAGCTTGTCTTGGCAAATTCCCAGATGCTCTTAGGCCAGCTGAACTTGCACAGACTTTTCTGTCAGCCAGCCAATTCTGCTGCACTTTTCACTGGAAGACGTCAGAGTGCATCCTAATTGTATGTTGAAACTACTTCAACTATTTTCTTTTGGTCCATTGAAACAGCTGTTCTACTAAAAGGTGCTCCTGTATTACTGAACCCCTAAATCTGTCATGGAGAGTAGTCATCCATAAAATAAGATAAAATTCCATTGCAGGGCACCTTCACACACAAAACCATATCAACTCATGCTGTATAAATGTCATTATCAAGAAAGAATTAAATGATGTATATGACTCAACCTCTTAAAACATATCTGATTTGCTTCTGGAATATTTCATTTTTCATTTATCTTATTACAAGCTATTATAAGACATCCTATCAGTTTTAAGGTAGTTATTTTACTTTCTGCTTTGTGAGGTTAACATAGGAGAATTACGATCGAATTTAAAAGCAGTTGAGAAATACAATTTCATGTCTAAGTTACCTGTTAAGGCTCATAGAACTGTTAAATAAAAAAAATTGGTAAAGATAATTTCCATGCTGAAAAAATACATAAAATTACTGACACCTGATTAATGATAAACACTTTCACTAATGTCAAAAAACCTTTACCAATTTTCCTTTTTGCAGGTTCACAGCTCTTCACTTATACTTGTTAATAGCCGTATCCCCTTCTGAATCAATCAATCTTAATTATATATGGCACCTTTCATCATGCTCATTACAAATCCTTTAAAAATCAATTTAGAAAACCATATGAAAGGCAGTTTAAAGATCTGTTAATAATAACATATTTTTATCTTGATATTTTCCAGAATTTACATTTTGTTTGACTTTATTTAGGTTCTTTGAACTATGCTAAGAGTCCAGTTTTTTTTCAATGTGACAGTGAAAAAACTTGTGGTATCAAGAGGGATTACATCTGACAGAAAGCAGATATAGCAACAGCATTTATTGTTTTATTATAATGTTTAGCATGTGGATGATTCCATAAAGACTGTCATAATGTACTCAGTATGAGTCACTTTCAGTTGCTTTTCTGCGGGTACTTTTTTATTCACTTTGACAGGTAAAATACTGTATGTGGACAATGTCCTCAGTCTAAGAGATATCATGAGAATATTGGTGAGACTCCTGCGTCAGGGTTCACACTTACATATACCACCATTCTCTCACCAATATTTGCAAGTAAACAACTGTCCATTACCTCATGCAGAAAATGGAAGTGCAAGGTTTTCCTTTAGTCAGCTATTTCTAGAATAGACACAGTTTGCAAATACTCAGTATTTAGATTTGAAATTTACAGAATTTGCAATTCATGTATTAATGAAGCAGTTACATTTTATTTTGTTCTTTTTTGTACATAATAGAGGCTCCTTAATGTAGTAGTAGTAGTAGCATTGTCAGGTGCGCACAGCACAGTGAAACTCTTCCTTGCATATCAAACCAACATACACACATTACCATTCTCTTGTACTTTGATAAACAATAATGCTTTAAAATGTTTGTTATTTAACACTAGAGTCCCTGAAGCCTATGAAAAACCCATAATCCTGGCCCACCTTAAATCCCTTCGCACCTCTCCATCAGCATCTTTTGTTTTGCAAATGTGTCAATCAGCACAAGCAGCAAGCAGCCTGCTATTCCACCTCCACCGAAGGAGCTGAATCCGTTGCAAAAGTATTTTTATCTGGCAGTGAGGTGCCTGGAGTAGTATAGGATAAATAGTATATTGTTATTTGAAATACATACATTTCATGTGTGTTCCATGTCTACAACAATCTTAAGTGTAGGATGAAAGGAAATGCGAGGCAAGAAATGCTGAACACATACCTAAAGCAGAAACTTTTTCCATGTTATACTAATAATGACGTGAAGTGTACAGTATAATGTGTGAAGACTTTTGTCCAAATATCAAATAAACACGTGCGCTTTTATTCAAGAATATAACCAAAGAAAAAAAAAGCATTTGATTTACATGTTGCTGTCAATGAGTTAAAAACCCAAGCTCAAATGTCAATTGACAAAAAGTTGATATGTATACTTGGATGGTGCAGAGGTAAGAACTGCTGCCTCATCACCAAATCGTTCTGGGTTTGAGTCCAGGCTCTCCGCGTTTTGAGTATTGAGCTGCTATTATTATTAGCATAATATAATAAAAACATAAATTTATTTGAGTCTGTAACACCCGGTGTAAATTTTGGCTACTTGTAAAAGTTAGCACTTTTTTTTATTATTCAGTTTTATTCTGTCAGTGACGTTCATGTGGTACAACAAACTTGCCTCTCTCTCTCTGAGTTGATGCCGTTTATCTACATTCTTTTCACGAGAGCAGCGATGACCACATTTGGTGCTGTGGTTGATGCCTGCTCAGAACTATTTGTTGTTCCGGCAACCAAAGATACAATGTCCCATGACTGCTATCAGACTATCATACAGCATTTGCTCTTTGACAACAAAGACACCTGTGCAGAATGTGTGAGAAAACGACAGGTTTGCTGTGATTTCGAACATCTGGCAATATTTTGTTGAGAGCTGTATTTTGACTTACAACCCAGGGCAAAGACTTCCCGAGTCTGTGGTCATAAAGCTTATGGAGCCATTTCTGGACAAAGGCAGAACCGTAACAACAGACAGCTTCTTCACAGGACTTTCGCTGGCTAATATGGTGCCAAGCAGAGTTTTGTCACGGTGCAGCAGTCTAAGTAAAATGGGACTTCCACCAGCAGCTAAAGTCACTTCAGTACATGAGCAATTCGCCACGCTAGTGCCGTGCTGACGGTGTATGCACCCAAAAAGAAGTCTGTCTGCATTCTCAGTACCATGCACCATAACAGAGTACAGGAAAGATCGAAAAAAAAAAAAAAACATGTTCAAATGACAACTCATGTTTAAATGGCATAACATTTTCAAATAGTGATGTTTTCATGTATGAATGTGTGTGTCCATGTGCAAGAGAGGCAGAGACAGATTTCATTTCATTCAAGTGGTTACTGGAATATACAATAAACACTTTCACAAAGGTATAACGAAACAAATGTGCTTTTATTCAAGAATAAAACTGAAATACAAAAAACTCAAGTGACAACAAGATACCATGCACACATGATTCACCAGCATTTGTGTGTCGGCTTATACACCTTCAGCGATATCTTTTACAAGTAGCAAAACTTTACACCGGCCATTACAGACCAAAATCAAAGGCTTCTTATTTTTTGGGCACATACACCATCAACATGACACTTTTATTCTTGAATAAAAGCGCACATGTTTATTTGATATTTGGAAAAAAGTCTTCACACATTATACTGTACACTTCACGTCATTATTAGTATAACATGGAAAAAGTTTCTGCTTTAGGTATGTGTTCAGCATTTCTTGCCTCGCATTTCCTTTCATCCTACACTTACACAGATCGTTGTAGACACGGAACACACATGAAATGTATGTATTCTAAATAGCAATATATTATTTACCCTATACAACTCCAGTCACCTCACACACAAATAAAGTGACTTGAGCTGGGAGAAGTTTGCAACTGACTTCAGCTCCGTCGGGGGGATAGGATAGCAGGCTGCTTGGTGCTTGTGCTGATAAGACAGATTTGCAAAACAAAAGACGCTGATGAGGAGAGGTACGAAGGAGTTTAAGGTGGTCCGAGATTACAAGTTTTTTGTAGGCTTCAGGGATTCTAGTGTTTATAGAAACATGCATCTTGTTTTATTCCTGTTTCCATACAATGTAAATTGGCCAGATCACTCCTCCTTCCCAAACTCCACGTGTGGGACTAATCAAGTTTGAAAATAGACAAATGATTCAGTTCCAAAAAATTATATCATTTAAAAGCCTTACAGTTGCACCTTGAGTATACACATATTTATCACAAAAAGGCTAATGTCGGGTCTATATTTTTGAGTGGGTGTGCCATTGCACTACCTGCCTGATGTTGGATGGTTGGATTCTGGCTCGTTCCCAGTGCCACTGAGATAAGCAACCCTGAACTAAAATGAACTGACAGCTGAGTGAATGGACTAATGTCAGCTAAGAATCTTTGCTCATTCTGGATCAGGCAGATAATCTTGTGCTTGTTGCAACTCTAGATGAAATGACTCCGTCTCGTTTCTTAGAGAAAAAATCCATTTCAGAAAGAGCTACTGAGAATCAAAAAAGCAGATCAATGTACAGCACTTCATTTTCACAACAAAAGGCCCAAAACTGACCATTTCTGAGTTAATTTAAACAAATACAACAAATACAACTTTGCAACAATAAGTATGGTACATTCCATTTTAATTACGTTTGTACACAGGTTGTACTGTTACATTTCTGTGCCTTTTCAGAACCTTGATCTTTAATGTCTCCAGACAAATCATCACGCCCCGTGAGCTGCTGTGTTCCTAACAACACTCACAATTATTAGCTTCTTTTTCCTTTGGGGGTACCATTGACTCAGCAACTGTAATGAGCCATTGCTTGACAACCTCACCCTTCATAAATTGCTTTCAATGCCTTACTAAAATTGCTTTGATTTTGCTTTTACTTTCATCAGTAAAAATAAACATTTTCAAATTAATAAATTAGCCTTAAACTGGGCTTTCCAAACTGTGGTATGTTTTGCACCATAATGTCTTTTCTCATTTTAAATTTTCTTTATAGCAATTGCCTCATAACAAATAAGGCATAATAATTTCCCTTATAATTTGGAGAGATAAATAAGTCACAGCTCTTGCATGTTTTAAATTTTCAATGTTAAATTTTCTTATGTGCTATGGCAGCCACAAATATAGCTACAAAAAATATGTTAAACACACACTTGGTAGATGGGTCTGATTACAGTGATGAAGACAAACTGACAGTAAGTCAGATAAGTCCATCCATCCATCCATTTTCCAACCCGCTGAATCCGAACACAGGGTCACGGGGGTCTGCTGGAGCCAATCCCAGCCAACACAGGGCACAAGGCAGGAAACAATCCTGGGCAGGGTGCCAACCCACCGCAGGACACACACAAACACACCCACACACCAAGCACACACTAGGGCCAATTTAGAATCGCCAATCCACCTAACCTGCATGTCTTTGGACTGTGGGAGGAAACCGGAGCGCCCGGAGGAAACCCACGCAGACACGGGGAGAACATGCAAACTCCACGCAGGGAGGACCCGGGAAGCGAACCCGGGTCCCCAGGTCTCCCAACTGCGAGGCAGCAGCGCTACCCACTGCGCCACCGTGCCGCCCAAGTCAGATAAGTCTTAACATAAAATCATGTGTAGTAATATTACATTTACAAACTACTGCCTGTAATTTAAAAGTCATTGTATCTTTTTTGTCACAGCTTTAATCCCTGACAACAGGGCTTCTTGTCTGCAATTTGCCTGCTGTGACCATTGTAATTGGTAACATATTCCTAGTGCATTCTAAACTACCATTTTTCTTTTACCGTATAACATATTTTTTATAGATAACTGTACACAAATAAGAAAAACACTAAAATTTATTTTTATAATAATTCATTAAGGTACAGGTTAAAAAACATGATTCCAAACAGACTCCAATGTTACATTATCCAGAAAAACAGCTAGCAGGCCTGAAAGCACCCAACCTTCCTCTGATCTCTAAAGAAGCAGGGCAATTTCTTACTTCAGATAAATGAGCATACCATTATGTACAGCTATAAATAATAATAATAATAACTCATTAAATTTATATAGCGCTTCTCTCAGTACTCGAAGCGCTATCCACACAGGGAGGAACCGGGAAGCAAACCCACAATCTTCCACAGTATCCTTACTGCAAAACAGTAGCACTACCACTGTGCCACCTGTCTTTTGCATGTAAAATGAATACTATAAACAGTTAAACAAACTCATTTTCATTGCATTCATTTTTCCCCACTTCTCATATGTGTGTTCCTGGTGGCATGGTCCAGTTTTATACTCTTCTGTTATTTGTCTGCCATCTGAAGGAAGTACTGAGGTGAAGCGTCTCGGTTAGAAATGTAGAGCAGCACATACAGTAATCGGCATAGAAAGGAACCTTTTCTTCTGAACTACCCTTTCATTATTCTTCAACCTCTGGAGTATTCTGTGCAGTTCTGGTTCCCACTTTACAAAAAAGACACAGTAGCACTTGAAGCTGTACAGAGGAGAGCAGCCAGATATTTCTCAAGACTTAAGGACATGTTGTACTGTGACAAGCTCAGAGAATTAAACCTGTTTATTCTCAAGAAGAAGAGACTGTGTTGGAACTAATCCAGGTCTTGAAAATTCTCAAAGGCTTTGATAAAGTAGATCCAGCCAGTTTGGTTCAATTTGGATAAATTACATAGTCAAGGACGGCAGTGGAAATTAAGGGGAAGTGCATCTAGGGCTGAAGCCAGCATGCACTTCTTTATACAAAGACTTGAGGAAGTCTTGAACAAACTACTGAGTTATTATGTAGTTAAAGCAGAAACCTTGATAACCTTCAAGAAATATGTCAATGAGATATTGGGACAGCTTAGCTATTGATGGACGGAATGGTCTCTTCTCGATTGTCATATTTCTTATTTTCTCTGAACTATTGTGAATCCAACATGATAAAGAACAGTAGATAATGGTGAAAAAGAAAGGTGAAAGGGAATGTCTTTACTGTGCCCCAGGGTTTAGAGCAGGTCCCAGTTTATATTATTTGTACTAATTGGTATAGCAATTAATCTTAATGATAACTGGGTGAAATTCAGACCTATAAAAAAGTGGTAAATAAGTGGACCTACTCAACTCTATCAAAAGCCTCTTGTGCATGCATGGGTGTACGGACATTGGTATCATATACAGCATATTACATTCAGTAAATGGTGAAGATAAATGAAATGGTACCTGCCCTTAGTATACATCATTTAATCTAGTGAAAGAGCAGAATGCAACACTTGTTCTTAATGGTTATGAATGTTTTTCCCCAGCAATTTAGTACTGGTATTTAAGAATTAAATTAGTACTGAATTTGTGATTATCAGTTTAAGGAGTATAATTTTTTTTTTCGTAAGAAATGCAGATTTAGGGGCTTGAGACAGTGTTTCAGTAGTATTATTATTGATAGAACTTTATTTGTTCCCATTTCGAAATTTGGCTGGTTAGGGCACCTTAAAATATTGATAGTTTTAGTGGTAATAATTGTAATGCAGATATTTTTAATCCATCTGAATCTAGAGGTTTTCAACCCTATACTACCTACAATTATTATTATTATTATTATTAATATTAATTTCAACAGAATTAGATGTTGAATTTGCAGATTGTGGGCGGCACGGTGGCGCAGTGGGTAGCGCTGCTGCCTCGCAGTTGGGAGACCTGGGAACCTGGGTTTGCTTCCCGGGTCCTCCCTGCGTGGAGTTTGCATGTTCTCCTCATGTCTGCGTGGGTTTCCTCCGGGCGCTCCGGTTTCCTCCCACAGTCCAAAGACATGCAGGTTAGGTGGATTGGCGATTCTAAATTGGCCCTAGTGTGTGCTTGGTGTGTGGGTGTGTTTGTGTGTGTCCTGCGGTGGGTTGGCACTCTGCCCGGGATTGGTTCCTGCCTTGTGCCCTTTGTTGGCTGGGATTGGCTCCAGCAGACCCCTGTGACCCTGTGTTCGGATTCAGCGGGTTAGATAATGGATGGATTTGGAAATTGTGAATGTCACTTCTGTTAAGGAAACTCTTACGTTATTTTGATCATTCATGAATTCTGATTATCCGTATTATGATTCTGTTTTATTTTTACTGACATTATTTGGCATTACTGTAGGCCTTTCTTTGTCTCCTTTGTAGGAATATGTAGATATCATCTAATTATTAACAGAAATTATATCTAAAGATGTTAATAGAGTCAACCCTCAATGTTTGCCGGGGGGTAACATTTCTAGAAAACAGCATAAAAGTAAAAAATGTAAATGTTAACAGTCTGAACCTGTAGGAAATAGGGGGTTCCCACAACCACAGAAACCATAATCTTTTGCTAGCGATTACTCAAAACACACTTTTCTGTATAGAATTCTTTATAACAAGCATATATTATTTCTGATAATATGCAGTTTTCATGACACAGTAACTGTAAAATAACCATAAAATGCAGAATACAAAACAAAATTGGTAACGTACAAATCATTTTTACTTGCTAGTCTTTCCCAACATTTCTGTGACCTTTTGTGCTAACACCTCACAAAAAAATTGTGGGGGCATAGTGGTGCAGCGGTAATGATGAGCTGGCACCCCATCCAGGGATTGTTCTTACCTCCCCCGTCCAGGGATTGTTCCTGCCTCCTGCAAGATGCTTGCTGGGACACATGTGACCCTGAATGGAATAATTTAATACATCAGTACTGTCTCTGTCAAATGTACCAACCCCCAATTCCTGTCCTTCCGTTTTCTTTCTCTACCAATCACCACCCAATGAGCTCTGTAATAAATGTAAAGCCAGCTGTAAGCTTAGAATGCCAAATCTTCAAAACGTTTATGGAACACTGAAAAATCTTCATTAAACATGTTTATTATGTCATCCATCCAGGGTTGTGGCAAGACCCAGCAAGCATCAAGTGCGAGAGAGGAACAGCTTCAAACAGACTGTGGCATGGCTGAGTGGAATCCATGCAGGTGCTGGTGGCTTTCTTTAGGCAGCATGTGCTATAAATGTCCTCCAGGGCTGGAAGCTGTATCTCTATAATCCTCAATAATAAGACTCAACTTGCCGTAGAGCATTCCGATCAGGTGCTGTGCAGCTATGATACCACACACACATACAATGGTTTGAAATACTCTGAGTTGTACACTGAGAGTAACAACGCTAAAGCAGCTATGGTATTTGGAATAGTTTGTTCATTCCGTGCACCATTATATTGTTACTGAATGATTATAATCAAGTAAATTAAATTTGTAAATGGTATGCAATTAATTGCGACGCTGATGCAAATCTGAAAAAAAGAAAACCACACAGAAACAGTAGCACTGCTTTGACACTGGGTGCCACCAGTTTGCAAAACCAAGCAGAAATGTACGTACGCAGTGGGATAGGCTGCCGTAAGAATGTGCATGGTTTTACATGAAGGTTAGTTTTTATACATCGCAATGTGAGTGTGGAAACGGGCGTGCGTACCATTTTTGTGTCTACACACCGTTTATACAGTACATGAGGCCCCTGTTGTTTTAAAGTTACCTAGGTAAATGACAGTATCTCATCTTCTGGTCCCATTCTTCTGAATCTGCCTTTTCTCTACCATTGCAGAACAGTCAGAATGTCAGAATTGATCTATCCATTGGATTAATTTATTTAATGAGCACTGTAGCAATCCTCTTATGTAATTAGAGTGCTTACTTTTATGTTCTTCTCCTTTTACCATAATGTGAATCCAGTTTATTTAAATAATTACTCATTAGTTTTTGTAGACAAAAGTTCAGCATCCATATAGCATGTAAGTTGTTCCTTAAAAAGATCACAGATCAAGCATTCATTCATTTTCATCCTTGATTTGTAAATAAGGTGTGTAACTGATAACAATTTCCATTTCTTCTCTCTTATATACAGAATGGGATATTTGGCCTCTCATTTACGCCTTGAGAAAACAATCTCAATAACAATGTCTGTTGGTGAGGACACATTTTAAAATGTCATTTGTAAACAAGCTTTTGTGGCAACTCGGGCCCCTTCATCTTGCCTGAAGAAGGGGCCTGAGTTACCTTGAAAGCTTGCAGACTGTAATCTTTTTAGTCAGCCAATAAAAGGTGTCATTTTGCTTGACTTCTCATTATATCCATAACGACTAAAAAAATACAAAAAGCAAAACATTTTGATGAGATACAGCCATTTTATATAGAGCCTGGCTGTGCACTTCACCTCATTTCTTATTTTTCTCCACAGCAACCTTTCAGCCACAGGGGCACAGTTTCTCCAGTGTCTACTTGTCACCTTGAAAATTGCCTCAAAGTGTTGTTATTGACATTATTGAATGTTGATACCAAGATGTAGTCAACAACTAGTCAACAGTCACTGAAAAAAATGTAACAGTTACTCACCGACCTTATGCTTCCATACACCACAAGCTGTATACCTGGAAAAAAAGGGGATGGATGCAGTTTTCTTCACGGTACATGAAGGACTAAAGTTTTTCAGTAATTGACAAGTGTTACTGACACATCTCCAGTATTCAGTGTTAAAAGAGGTAATCTTCCACAATTAGACACACTACCTAATACCAATTAATCTTTAAATACACAGACAAAATGTGCAAACTCCATGTAGTCCCTGACGCTGTGAGGCAGGAATGACAGCTATTGCTTGGCCTATGGTTAAAACATCTGTACCAAACGTAGTAAACTTTAAGCTGATTAAAACTAAATGTATGACTATAACATCTGTTCAGTTCTTGTCACTTGACTGCACAGTACGTGCACACAGAACTTCTCACTACCTGTCACTAGACAGATGAAGCATGTGTGTGCATGATACTTGTGGCAATAGGGAATGTCTTGGCAAAATAATGCAATAATTATTGTGAAATAGGGCAATTAATTTCTTTATTTAGTAGCAGGAATAAGCATTTACATGATTCAGTATATATTCCAGCATTAGGGATGCGACAGGGAAATGTTAGAATTCCACACACGACAGCCACTGGGAGCAGACAAATAAACAGGAAATGTATTCTTACTGCAAGCAAAATAATACCAAGAATCTGTGATAAAATTATCATTTAAAGTTTCCTTTCGTTGTCACAAAGATAGCTCATAAACATGAAAGTCATGTTTAATAAGATAGAAACCTGTGTGGCTTCAAAATGGATGGTAAGTTTTAAGACTCTTATTTTCATGTTTGGACCCTGGGCACCTTCAACCCTATTGTAAAAATGTGAACAGACAAGGTGTTTTTTTAAATTACAAAAAAAAAACAACTTAATTTTAGAATACAGTTTCATATGGCAAATAAATATATAATATGCTTTAGAAGTAATAATTTCAACTTTAACTCAGTGGTTCTCAACCTTTATGATCTTGTGACTCAGTTTTACCTTTTTATGTTCACTGATGACCCACAGGCAGCAAATGAAGAGTGCTTTTGGGGGGTGTAAGGTGACCTTCTTGGTGAAATGAGAACAATTGGAAGAGTGGTGGAGGGGCCGTGGTGAAGCGAAAGTGACTTGTGACCCAACAGCAACCTGCAAATGGCAACCCACAACAAAAAGTGGGTCACAACCCAGTCATTGGGAAAGTCTGAAGGCTGTTTAGGTTTGAATAGCCGGTGAATAATGCAGTGGAGGAGTCAGTTCTACTAAACATAAATGAATTAATTAATTTCTTAGTGTCCCCCATGCAGCATTTCCAATTTTCCAATATGACTAATCTGGAAAACAGATTTTAGATATGTTGTTATGTGTGTTTTTGAAGACAGCTGGCTTATCACTGAAGTCTCAAAGATTTGTGCTCCTTTATTTTAGCAACTCTAAACTGGTCTGGTGACAGAGACTGTTCTTGTTTGCATGAGTGTGTCTTGTTACTGATGGTAGTAGGTTATGCTCTGACACTCCTGAAACATAAACCATACGTTTGAAATATGAAAGAATGGCATCACAGTATACCACTAATCTCATATAGACTGCATTTTTAGGTAAAGTAGGTTAAAGCAAGGAAAAAACATTCATTTTTGATATTTTGAAAGGTTTGTGGCTATGCTAGACTTTTTAAAGAGTGCACCGTTTGAAGTGACTTATTTAACTGATGCTATAAAAAGAGATAAAAGCTCTCCTTCATTTTCAACAATGCACCTGTGTTAATAGAAACTTTAAATACTCAAATTAAACATTTCATAACCAAAGTCTGTTTGCATGGGAACATTGATGTATAAAGGATGCTGCCTAGTCGTCTGTGAGTGTTTGTGTGTGCGTGTGTGGGTGTGTTTGGGGGGGTAGCTTTGCCTTTGTGTGACCCTTTTACTTTAGAATTCTTTAAGTAATTTCTGGACCCTGAAGCTCACATCCGGGATACTTCATGTTGACTGGAACAGCTGCAGGCATATCTTCAGAATGGTATTTTTAAAGCAGTAAAGCAAATGTGTCCTTAATCCTTCTGCTTTCATCTTACATTTGCACTTGACTTTGCTATGTTACAAAAGCTAGCCTTTCAAGCATATGTTTCTTACAAGCAGAATTCACCTCTTGTTGCTTGAGGCAAATGAATAAGAAGAAATCCAAAGATCTGACAAGCACGAAATCTGTCCGAAGACTCCTGGGATGCTTTACTTAAAGTAAACAATTCTTTGATTGCTTACACTTTGGTTCTTTGCCTGACAAAATACATTACACATCCTTCATTGACACACGGTTAGCAGCTTTTTAGAAATACTATAAAATTACATTGTCTCTTCTTTGAAACTGAAGGTTTAAATGTAAAATTATTTTTTCAGTAATCTGAAAAATAAAACAGAACAAATAATGAAACTTTTGCCCGAGTGATAAACATATTTAATGGGTGCACCGGCACCTTATGCAGAGTCTGATCCTGCCTAGATAGACTCTGCTGCCACCAAGCCCTGAAGTGGAATGAGTCAGTTCAGGTAACAGCTGGACACAAGGTTAATGTACTTTATGATTATTATTATTTCACTTTTGGACTTTTTTGTTACATTTCCCAAATTATAGGAATTGTTCTGTGAAGGTGTGCCTGACTAGCAAGACGTCACCATGGTTTAGGGTACATCTGTGTTTGCACAAGACAAGTGTATACTCCAGCAATACTGTAGAAAAGAGAGAGACTAACTGTTATGACTGGTACTCACTATTAATTTTTTTGCATGTTATTCTGAATCTATTTTACTCTTCTTGTTATGCAAATATTTTTCGGTCACACAAGTTACTATGCGGCTTCACTCAGAGATGTGTTGTGCTGATGCCATCTTTGTGACAGGATAAAAGATTGATGCCATACACTTCCTGGTCATCCAAGTTTGTGGCTACATAAACAAAAATCTGTTTGTTGTTACTTATGTTCATTATTGGATTCTTTTCTATCTTCAACTACAAATTTTAATTAGCATTTTGGTTTTGATGAAAGATATTTTTTTTGTAATGGTCTTTTGATTGCTTTTTTTGACGTTTCTTCTCCTGGTCACCTCCATTATTCAATGCTTGCCTCTTTTTGTCAGCAAACATAACACTGACTTACTTGCAGGAAAGAGCAGCTTTGCATGATAATGTGGAAAGGACGTGTAGTGGGGCAAATGATGAGGTGAGGCAAATTTAAAACAATTAGAGTACCAACCAGCTAAAACACCATTTGATTCAAACAAAAAGAAAAGTTCAATGAAAATATGCACTCGATGGAGCTATATTGACAAACCAGTTGCCCTTTAAGTAAGTGACTTGGCATGCACAAAGACTCTCTTCTCCAGTGAGGTCAGGTCCAAATGAGACACCACCTTCTAGGAGTGACTCCCTTTTATACTGGACAGACGGAAGGGGCGGACCCTCTTTGGCTCCATTGCCCACAAGGGACAAAAAGGGATACAAGACTATTAGCGACAGCACCCTCTCTGCTCCTGGGGTGGTATAACATACCTTAGGTGAGTCAGGAAGGCAATCCTCTACCACACATATAAACATTTCTTTTATAATAATCACTATTTAATGTGACAGGTAATTAAACTATTTTTAAATGCAAAGGTACAAACATATTACTGGAATACCCATATATATTTGGGTTCAAAGTTATATAATGTTATTTTTTTCCATCTCATCCCACTGTAAAGCAATTGGCCAATTAGCTGTTGAAAACACATGAGCTTGGATTTGAACTAAGACACGCACAAATTGAATTTCACACCTGCTAAAATAGATTGCTCTCTGCTTTATTTCAAAAAAATATCTTAGCGGTAGGCATAGATTAAGTGGCGTGTAATATTTTCCTTGGTAAAGATTCTCTAAAGCGTTAAAGAAAAAGAAGGCTTGAAATTAGATTAATATTTGTGAATGATTTGTGTTCACTGCACTTTACTAACTGCAACTGCAAAATATTGAGAACAAAACCTATCAAAGCTCTTTTCATTTCTGAGCCTCTTCTCAAATCAAATTACTATCTTGATTTTCATTTCACATAAATACTAGATTTTCATTTTTTCATTTTCTTTCTATAAGCCAATTAAAAAATATGGGTTAAAACACATTTATGAAACACTTAAAGTTAGTCTTATCTTATTTATTGGTGTTGAGCTTTAATAACTTCAATGACTGCATAGAATTAAGCAATAGTACTCCAAAACAGTAGGGCACAACTAGAAGCTTCTTAAAGTTATATCTCTCTATTATAAAAGAAAATCTTGAGACGAGACCAGACAAGACTATTGCTAAGAGATTTTTTAAAGTCCCACCCTCCTCTCAACCATTTGTGGTTAATGGCCCACGCCCATGGTCCTCTCATCTCTTATTCGTGTGAATGCTTTTGTCAGACACATAAGAGAGCTCTCAGCTCTTATAAATGTTTTCGTTTTCCTCAATTTAAGTTCCCAATAAAAGAAGACTTATCTTATTATGTCCAAATCTTATTGAAGACAACAGAAGAAATGAGTACACAGGAAATCCTAGCACCGAGAAACAATGAAGTCAAACGAAAAACACAAATATTGTCGATCGGTTACAAGGCAAATTGGTTAAATACGTATCAATAGACTATTCTGAAACAGTTGGTGGTGATGGTGCGGAAGATGAAAACATCAACTAACAATATCCCGTAGAATATCCACAAACATTAATATCGTCCGGTCTTCCACCGGCCAAATTACTGTTGAAATAATGTTATTCCGTAATTTATGTCTGAGTGATGGGCTATGCAATAGGACAAGATTAGTTGTATTCAAAATTGGTCGAACAATTCTGACATGTAAAATTTTAACAGGCGACAAGAAAGGTAATATAGTACATCTTCCGCGGATAACATTAGACACCAAAGGAGATCTTGATATGCAATTTGTATTAAAACGTTTACAGTTTCCCGTTAGAATAGCTTTTGCTATGACAATTAACAAATCACAGGGACAAACATTCAAAAAAGTCAGTTTATTTATTAGAGAGAAAGAAAAGATATTCACTCACGGGCAGTTATACGTTACGTTGTCACGATGTAACTCCAAACACGGAATCAAAATTCAATGTGATATTGACGAAAAGTTAATTCCAAATATTGTTTTTACTGAAGTTTTACAGTAAATATGTAAGTTTAAAAAGTATTTGCGTATTAACTTCAAAGCCAAACAAAATGAAAACATATAACGCAACGAATACCTCTAACGTAACATGTAACATAATTTTCTATCAGTTTATTATGTTTTACTATTTTTTACTATGGTAATTACTTTCTGTAATGTAAAATAGTTAGGTCTAGTATGCATATGTAATAATTCCCATGGAAATAAACAATGTTTAAATTGTACATCTGCATCCCATAGCGCACACCTGGGGAATGGTGAGCAAAGCAAGCAGAGGGCAGAGCCCCCTAGTTTCATATAAAAATATAGCTGTGGAGGCTTATTTCATTGTCATAATCATTTGTTTGTAATGCTTATTTAAATGATCTTGTTATCAGCACTGTTATAACATTTGTTTGTTATTGTATTCTTGTTGTGTTGTATTTTTGTAGTACATACTGTAAAAGGTACAGCAGAGCAGTGGTTCTCAAGTCCACTCCTTGCGGAAAATGTAGATTTATGTTCTAATCAGTTGTCATTTCTTCCTTTTTATTTTTCTTCCAGAAATACACACAAGTGTGATGCTTACCTTTAAAAATGTAAAATATTTATATTTTTTGCCATACTTTTAAACGCTTCAATCTGTTTTGCCATTGTATTTGTAGTTCAGCATTTCTGTAAATAGTTAGCTTCAATGCAATTACAGGATATTGTTGATTAATGATAAGTGGAACAGACATCAGTGCAAACAACATTCAATTCTAAAAGGACACCAGATACTTCAGAGTCATACTGTACACACTTGCATGCCTATTAGTACAAATTTTGATCAAAAATTTCAATCTTATGTAACATGCATGCTTACTTGATACATTCTAATATAAACTTTGCAAACCAAGTTTGTGATTTCTGGACTCCTAGAAGAGCAGGGGGTATAGTGAAAAGGTAAAAAATAGAGAAGTGTTTAAAATAAAGACAAAAACATTGTCAAAGGTTTGGGTGGGATCCCCCATATACTGTAGCACAAGCAAAGGAAATCAGAACTGCCAAACGAGGAAATGATGGTGCTATATACTGCATAGTAGATTTTGCAGGAAGTGATGTCATAGGTGAAAGGCATTCAGGAACCGGAAGTAACATTATGAAGAGGTGGGACCTTGAAGGGTCGCACCGGAAGTGACATGAAGTGGCAGGTCTTGACGGTTGGAACCGGAAGTGATGCTATGGTGTGGATTCTTCAGTTGTTCTGTCAGGAGAGAGGAAAAGTTAGAGGCAGCGCCAACCCCTGGTTCGGCGGGTAACTGCATCTATTTGAGTCCCAAACACATGTGTGTGACAAGTGTTAACCTTAAGAATTACATACACATCCAGTGCCTAATGCACAGTACATACTACCTTTAAAACGATGAGAAATACTACATTTTAATTTTTAAAGTTTCAAATTTCACATTACACAGTTTGCAATGCCTCACTGCAACACAAGCATTAGAGAATCAAAATGTCACATGCACATTTCAAAGCTATGTTTCAGTGCATGATAGTGGCGTCTCACTTCAAATATCATATTGTGGATATACTGTTTATGTAATTTTGTAAAAGTCTGTTAATTTCTGGATTGATATCAATGCATTGATCACATATGCAATTGCTGGTTAGACATTGTAGCAGGGCAAATGAAGTGGTAGGGAAAAAGCCAAATGCTTGGAGTGCCACTGAGGCAAAACCCTGTTGAAATTGAACAAAAATCAAGAAAAAACAATGAAAAGCATGTGCTTGACTGTACTCTAAGTGAGGGAAAATTTCCTGTTAAGAATTGCTTGGCAGCAAGTTCTTGTCTTGATCTGCACATTAGCAAGGTCAGCACCAAAATGACAGCCTTCTGTAGCACTCTGCTTTTATATTGGGCGGACCAGAAGAGGCGAGGCTTTTTTGGCATTGTTGCCCTCAAGGGGCAAGCTGTGAAGGGAAAATGAAACAAGACTGTTGGCAACAGTGCCCCCTCTCGTCCTGGGGTGGTACTACTTACTTTAGGCAAACCTGGAAGGTGACCATCCTGCTTCAATACCCACTTTGAATGGGATAATAAGCCAACCTGAATAAACCAGCAAAAGAGAGAGAGAGGGAGAGGTGGCAAAAATGGCCGTAGTCTTATCTATATATCCAACTCCCCCTGTATCATTAGAGCATTCCAACAATATTGATTAGAACAGGCCATTCAGTCCAGTTAAGCCTCCAAATAATATTAAGTCGTGTTTGTAAGGACCCAAAGTACTATTATATTTCTGTGAAGAAAAACTTTCTTATATTTGTGCATAATGTCCCTTTAATTAGTTTCAATGTGGTTCCCTGAATTCTTTTTAAATAATGCATTTTAAAATAGATGGTTGAATAATTTTGAACACCTCAGTCATGTCACTTTTTAATTTCTTTTTGCTTAAACTGAAAAGTCCAAATTGTTCAATCTTTCCTCATAACTCATACATTACCTCTTCTGGAATCAGCCAAGTCACTCTTGTCTGGTCTTTATGGTATCTATCACTCTTATGTCTTTTTTTATAATATGGAGGCCAAAACTTCACATAGTACTTCAGACTGGGCCTCACTTTTATAGTGTATAGTTTAAGCATAGCCTCCATTGACTTGTCCTCTACACATTATTTAATTCTATCACCAAAGCCAAAAATAAGCACATTAGGCAGCTGCCTAAATGGCCTTTTCTGTCTGTTTCTTCATTTCTTCAAGCCCAACACCTTCAGCAGCCACCTGCATTGTCTATGACTGGTGCTCTATAAAATAAAAATTGACAGCAATGATATAACTTGTTTTACACATAGAACTATTAAAATTCATATATTCTGTATTCTTCTCAATTGCTTAATGCATTTATAGTTATGACTCTGTCATTCAGATTGTGCTTTCTAAAGGATTTGTTACTTTTTCTTTGAGTGGGTTTGTTGACTATATGTGCAGTTTTGTGACTTGTACTATAATTAATAGCACACTTTGATTAGAAGCAAAAAATATTTTTTCAATAAGAAAACTGTATTTTGTTTTTTTGTTTTTTTTTAGATTTCAAAGAAGCCTTTTCCCTTTTTGACAGAACACCAAACTGCGAAATGAAAATCACTTATGCTCAGTGTGGAGATGTCATGCGTGCCCTTGGCCA
Source organism: Erpetoichthys calabaricus (assembly GCF_900747795.2). Taxonomy (NCBI): domain Eukaryota; kingdom Metazoa; phylum Chordata; class Cladistia; order Polypteriformes; family Polypteridae; genus Erpetoichthys; species Erpetoichthys calabaricus. The sequence continues at coordinate 188,159,220 of NC_041399.2, forward strand.
AAATCCAACCAATGCTGAGGTTCTCAAAGTTCTGGGGAAGCCAAAGCCTGAAGGTAAAAGAAACTGCCAAGGGAAGCTAACCTAAAATACTATTTACAGCCTGATTCTCTGTAAAGTTTTAATGGTTTTATGAAATCATTGGCATTAGAGGTACTTCCAGAAATTTGATTGCAAGATGGTTAATGGACAGGAGACAATGACTACACATAAGAAGATGAAGATCCATAAAAGGCATTGTCACTGGGGAAGTCTCACAGGAATCTGGGCTAGAAATTATGTGTTTTCTGAATTATATTAAAAATCTGATTACTGAATAGTAAGAAAATCTGTGAAATATGTAGATATCACCAAAATTGGAAAGACAGCAAAGACTGGTAATGAAAACATTATAGAAGAACTGGACAATATTTATATTTACTTTCAGTCTTGGACTGACCTAAAGATATTTAATATTTTTTCACTTTAACAAATTATCAACATCTAAACATTCTATCACATATCCCTAAAAGAATCTACTGAAGAACTTCCATATATGGACCTCCTAACTTTTAGGGGTAATTTTTTTTTCTTTTGTCCCAGGGTTGAATATTATCTATGACAAATGTCACTCTATTTTATGTTCCATGAGCCTCTATAGTATTTAAATTCACATAGTTATGACATACCTATTACATACCTATTTGCCTCATCACTCATAAGCTGAAAGGCACTTTCTGAAAAAAAACAGCTTGAAGTAGTCGAGTGGCTTGTAATCCATAGTGTCCACTAGAACTCTGTGTCATTTGATGAAGTCTAGAAGCCAGCTTGCCACCCATGGATCTATGCTTGTGTAGTCCTCACAGGTGAACGATGCTGTAGGTATGTCAGCTATAGAAGCATGTTCAGCACTACAATAAGTTGGGGAACAATCAGCTGGGAATCAATTACTTGATGCTGGTAGCTGCCTTTTGTTTTCGATCTCCAGAAAACTTGTTTGTCCTCCCAGGCGAAAGTTGCCGTAGGCACGTAAACTGTGTGATCAGCTGGGGTCCGATCAGCTGATGCAGGTACCTGACTTTTGTTTTTCGATGTCCAAATCTCTTGCATCTAAACTGGAGTTCAATAAGTCAGTCCGATTCAGAGATAATACACAACAAATAAACAAACAAACAAATAAATAAAACGGAGGATTTTGCTTTGCGCATTTGCTTCGCTCTCTCACCAGATTCTAGAGGTTGTTTAATCTTGCATATTGAGGGATTCAACGTCAAGTCAGTGATTCTAACAGTCCTCCTAGCAAAGAGAGCCTACCTATAATGCAACAGTGAGTTTTCTGGACATTTACAGCTTTTATTACCCCCTGCCCATCTGCCCTCACCATCCTGTGTTGACCAAATTCGACATCTGCCCTAAAAGAGTTAATGTTTTTCTTTGTTTTCTGCCCTTTGTCCAGTTCACAATATCCTAATCCTTTCCTAACTGACCACTTATGTTAGTGGAATAATTTTCAGGGAGGGTGAGCCATAGTGAAGAATTTTAGAAAACCTGAGTAATCTAGATCAAATGTTTTACTCTTTCCACCATATTACTTTAAATGTAATTACTCAAATGTTTACTATGGTGTTCCAAATCCATAACATTTTAAATACTCCTCTGGAAGTAGGAGTACTAGTATTGACTTCTTAATATGTTGTTCTTATATCTAGACGTGACAACCAATATTCTATTTGGTGTGCTCATTATTGTTCTTTTTTAATTTTTATTGACTATATATATTACAGATTTGAAAGGCATACAGTACTACATCTTAATCACTTTCACATTATCCTCTCCTGTCCATCCAGAGAGTAGAGAATGAAACAATTTATGAATTAATCATTCAAAGATATTGAAATATCCAAAAAGATAAAGTGTTTGTCATAAAAAGGCCATTTTTGTAATGTTATATAAAATAAGACATCAATATCTCACTGTGTTATGGTAGGTGGGTTGGGATACTTTCAGGTAAGCATGATTAGACGACATGCCAGCAAGCTACGGCACATTATAATAATACATTTTTCATTAAGCAATAATGTCCCAGTGAGTGCGTCTTCAATACAGCTGTTTTAGAATTAAGGATAATTGTGGGGCGGCACGGTGGCGCAGTGGTAGCGCTGCTGCCTCGCAGTTAGGAGACCCAGGTTCGATTCCCGGGTCCTCCCTGCATGGAGTTTGCATGTTCTCCCCATGTCTGTGTGGGTTTCCTCCGGGTGCTCCAGTTTCCTCCCACAGTCCAAAGACATGCAGGTTAGGTGGAACTGGCAATTCTAAATTGGCCCTAGTGTGTTTGTGTGTGTCCTGCAGTGGGTTGGCACCCTGCCCGGGATTGATTCCTGAAAAAAAAGGATAATTGTGATCCTATAGTTATCTCCTTTATAAGCAAACATTTTATTCTAATACAGTCTAAGTATGGGACACTCCCAGAGTATGTCTGACTCAATGAAGTAAGTAACTGGGTCTTAAACTGGATATTGATTTGATCAGTTGCTTTAATTTTCGTTTTAGCTTTCTTTGGGCTTTTGTCAATAGGTTCACATACAGTAAAGCATTTTGAACCCCAAAGCTTCTATTTCTGTCATTTGATTTTTTTTTTTTTAGATTTTCAGTGTTAAACATTTTTAGTATTCTCCAATGATGCCATTTTTTGGAATATCTATTGATGGTTGCTTGAACATTGTTAGGCAAGATCAACTGGAAGTGTGTGGTACGTGACAACACAGGGTCAAAAGTATAAAAATCAGTAACATACACTTCCTGATCATCTGAGATTACAGATACTATTACAAAGGCTTGTCAGTACTGTTTTTCTGGCTTTGATTTTCTGGTTAATAATTCTCTGCATGTGTTTTCCTGAACAAGAATTTTGGTTTTAGTGTTTTGGGTTAGACATCATGATTTGCTGACCTTAAAGGCTGATTTATACGTCTGTGTCAAGCCTACACTGTAACTGCACTGTAGCTCACATAGCTTACAGAGTAGCCTGACATGCACCTTCTCAAAAATGTGACTATGTGTCTCATCAACATAAGCTGTACACAGACATCTACAACACCGATTGGCCAGTTTGGTAACATTGTATTTCCTGAAAAGCATAAACATGGAGCAGATCGAGAAAAGACTTGTTGAAGTAGTTAAGAGTGTTTCTTCAATACAGCTGTTAGAAAATTAAGGATAATTTATATTATACCTCATCACAACACTACAAAGACAATCAGTTGGTGGGCAATACATGAAACGAAACATTGGCAAAGAGCAGTTTAGAAGTCGGCCGAATATATGAATAAGTGGAAAAACGTGATGGATAAATATGTCCACCTATGGAAGAAAATGTATAGCAAGAGGAGCTGTGATCCTGATGAGCAGAAACTGGCAATATTTTCTCATTCACTTTTCTTGTGTTCTACACTGACACTTAGTGTTTAGACACATGTATGCAGATCGGCACGACACAGAAATACAAACTGCTTTCGATGATGTAGCTGTCAATTTAGAAGTATAAATCAGCTTTAGGTGTTGAACTTGATCCGCTTTATTTTACTGTCTGAACACCTGATCGTTCCTTAAAACATACACCTTCACCTCTGGGTGGCAGAACAGATATATTTTGGATTATATTGTGACGTGTGAGTCACTGTCTTGCACCACAAAACATGAGGCCGTGTCTCAGTACATTAACAAAACCAGCTTTATTCAACTTGAAACATGAACAGCATGGTTATTTATTGCAGTGGAAGGTACCACTCTCCTATATACAGACATATCAAACGGGCACAGTCGGGGCCAGGTCAGTGGCCAAGTTATACTGTTCCCTGCATTTATAATGTTCCTTGCATCACCCATCGGCGACAGGCGTGTAAAGCATGATCTCAGTCGGCTCGTAATTGTTTCTGAGGTGCTACGCTGCTGCGCTACAAACCTGCGGTTGCCTCTGAGATGGATGAGCAGTCCTCCACAGACACGGCAGTCACTCTTCGGCATGCCATCCCGTTGGAGGGTCCTAAAAGAGTTCAGAAACCTCACAATGTGAATTGAGACAAACTTGTGTGATACAGAATCATGAATTCAGTTATACAAAGTTCCACACATACTGTATTAAGGAAGAGTAGATATTATCCTGGGTTGATTTAACATTCTCTGTTATAATTTATTGTAGAATTATATTTGTGTTGTTTTTTTAGTTTGATGCATTTCTCCATTTAAATAATGGATTGTATATTTTCATTTTGGAATATGTGTACTTTTTGTTCTTTTTTCTGACTCAGCATGTTTGGATGTGTTTTTCATTTCAAAAAAGTTCTTTTTTTTAATTCTGTCTCTCATGTGGTCTAATTTGTTACTCAAATGGATCAATTGTTCGTCTGTTATATTGTTTTGATACTTAAGAAACACAACATGTATACAATTGTTGCTACATGTAGAGCAAACTGATATAAAAGGGTAAAATACTTTTAGTATTATTTTTGTAAACTTACAGTACAGTAAGAAACTTCAAATCTGGCCCAAAGACTATTGGTGTGGAGTTCACAAACCTTCCTTGTTTCTCTGTGAAGTTAGTTTCCTCACACACCAAAGACAAGCATGCTAGGTTGGCTCTGAATTGGCCCAAAGTGTCTGTGTGTGTCAATGGGTACAATAATTGACTCATGGCTCAGCCGGGGTTGATTCCTGCCTTAGACTCAGTGCTTTAGGAAAAGACTTCAGCTCTCTATGGTGGATGGATGATTGTAATTCTGAAGTCATCATAATTATCCTATCTTCTTTCCTTAACAATACATTATTGCTTGATCTATGAAAATGTCTAAAGCAAAACCTTATCTAAACCACAGGAAAATATCATCAATAATTTACCCTACAGTAATTCATACCACCCTTTGAGCACGAGAGCAGCAGGTGATGGTCTAAAACTGATTTGTTTTGTCTTAGGGACCTGAACAGCTTGCCAGCATTTCTGGGTCCACAAGTTATTAAAGGACACTGAAAAACACAAAACAAATATATTTCGAGGGTCTTGCTTTTTTTTTCTATTCTACCTGCTGCTAATGTATGAACTAAGCTATGCCAATCTTATTTTTCTGACACTGAAAAAACTAGTGAGATGCTAAAGGCCAAAATAAAAGTCAAATAAACAAGATCAGTGCAAAATATACAGTATAATGAAAAGCAAAATCTTGATAGTCCTTCCAAAACAACCAGACAGTTGATAAAAATACCTATTTCATACTTAACTGATATTCAGAAATGAATGTTAAATTGGACGTATCTACAAGACACTTTTTATCTAGAAAAATCATCTTACTACAGCATTTTTCTCCAAGTTTTAAAAACAGAGTGTATTTTTACTGGAGTTAAAATGTCTGATACACATCAGAAATCATTCATTAGATACTTATTTACTTTTTGGCCTCCGCATTTATTCAATAAAATATTAAGCTAAAAACGAATGTGCTGCCATGCTTGAAATAGTCCCATGGCCTCAGGCTTTTTGCAGAAAGGCTTATCTTGATACAGAATATTACAAGCTGTGCATAAAGTGTTGCCTTTCTCATTTTTGTAGTTTTTCTGTAAATAACTTGCTTCTTCTGATCAATGAATTTATAAATAGCCAGGGACAGACTTGAACAAGAAGCTTAAACACTGGGATGTTTCCAGGATTAAACACTGATTACTTCAGCCAAAACTGAGATTCTTTGTCTCCATTTTGCTTCTGAACATTGATTTAATTATCAACAAGGTGAGCAATGACTGGATAACTGATCAAAGTTAACAAATCAAAAATTTCTGCTTTATATAAAACTGATTTGTAATTTGATAAACAGAAAGAGAAAAGCAATATGATGAATTCAAATAGAAGCTGCTCACTCTGGTAGTGCAACAGGACTGTTTGCATTTATCATCACTTCTACTCCGTCTGTGCAGGGGCTAGCCCGGCTGCCTCACAGTTCCAGGGTCCTAGGTTTGAATTCAACATCCAGTTGTTGTCCACATGGAGTTTGCATATTCTTCTTATGTCTATATGGGTTTCCCCCCAGTACTTAAATTTCTTAAACTTAAATAAAAACATGTACAGTAGGGTTTGGTTAACTTGCAACTCTATTTTGCCTTCATCTTCCAATACCCATAATGCCACCTCTCTGATCCCCCTTCACTATAGTCTTAGACAGGTAGAATTTCATCTGTCCCATCTGTGCCCAGGGGAATATATGACTTTTTACAGAAGCTCATAGATAAATAAATACGTAAATAAATATGCATGTACATTATGATCTGAGCACACACCAGAATGACTAAAAAAAAGAAAAACTTCTGACAGTCACAGTGAGGCATTATGCAGGTGTATTACTGTTAGTATAAAGGAGCATCCATAACATTTCCTGACACACTACTACTGAATAATTCGTTGGCTGAAAGTCCTAAGTTAGTGTGTCAGAGAGAGGATGTGCGGCATTGTTCAACTTGGCACTCAGTCTTGTTTTTATTCTCTCATTTTCTATTACCTCCAGGGGATCCAGAATGCATCCCATAACCGAGCCTGCCCTTTTATTTAACTTGTTTATTCTGTGGGCCTCTTTTGAAGTGATGTTAGCAGCCCAGCACAACACAGTGTATGTAGAAAATCACACTGGCTATAACAGAGTTGTAGAATATGTGAAAAATGTAATTTCCCAATTGAAATAAATGGGTTTGAGAATGCTATGTTATGTAAATTTCATTCCATATGCAGTGATGGTAAGATGATTAAAGTAACTGTCTGACCATATGTTTATTAGATTAATATTGTCACATGTATCACCATATAGTGAAACTATCGAACAGTGGAAAACTAAATTGTGCAAGGCATTGATCTATTTGCAGGAGAAAAAATATATAATAATTCATCAAAGAGAATAACTAACAACAAATACAGTACTTACAGTTATGGCTAATATTACTGAACACTAGGCAGTATCTTAAGTTGCATGTAATGATAATTTTTAGGACAAAAGCATTAGAAAGTGTGCAGTCCCTTTTATCTGTACAATTTCTGGATCCATTTTGTCCTTGACACAATTGAGGAGAGTAGCCATAACCTAATACAAAAGTTTTCAATATAACTGAAGACAAGCCATTCTATCAGCTAAACCAGTGTTTAGTAACAAGAAGGGGGGTGCCCCTTGGAGAATTGTGACCAAAAGTCCTCCATGGAGATTCACCAACAGTCATACCAGAATAATGTCCATTGCTTAAACAACCCACCACAATGCATCACAAGACACTTCGCAAACTATATGCAACCCTTTCTCATTTTATACAATGGTGAATCATGACCCTGCATGACCCAACAGGGTTTGGGTCATAACCCATACTTTAAGAAATTATGATCTAAACACTCAGTTTCAATTTTAACAGTTACTGTGCTATATCCACAGCTGCTTTCAATTATCATTAAAAGTTACTGCTCACTTGTAGTCCAGTTTGTTTGAAAACTGTAATACAATTCAACTATCAGACAGTGAATGTGGAGGTGGTGCACTGCCACAAATATGTGAGGGTCCATGTCACTGACAGGCTGGACTGGTCTAGTAACACAGAGGAGCTGCCATACATAAGAAAGGGCAGAAGATAATATTTTGATCTTGGGAGACCACTTGTTCAATGTGGGTAGTAGCAGCCTTTTCATGTTCTTTAACTCTGTGATGGCCACTGAGATTTTCAATGGTGTGATGTGTTGAGTAATTTCAGCCAATCGATTATTCAAGAGATGCATGTGAAGAAATGCTAATGGCCCTCCATCATACTGTACCTAAGGCAATATACCTTTATAATGCCACATTGCGATTGCTCTTCAAGTAACTGTAATTCTTTGTGTGTATTTGAAGACGTTTGTTACTGTTTGTTTGTCATATTTCTATCTATCTATCTATCTATCTATCTATCTATCTATCTATCTATCTATCTATCTATCTATCTATCTATCGTTTCTTTAGTTGCACTGCCATCTCCAGGTCTGGCCGTGTTTTAATACTGTATATTACCCACGTAATCAATGAATAGTATTTTATAATTTGTTTGTAAAGCGCGACTTCCAAAAACAGTAAAAATTAAATATTTTGAATAAATTGTACTATAAGTGCTCTTCTACATCTTATGTACTATTCTGTATGTATGTGTTTTTTTTAGAAATGGGGATAAAAATGTTGGATTTTGAAACGTTCCTACCAATGCACCAGCACATATGCAAATCTAAGGATCAGGGAACCTTTGAAGACTTTGTTGAAGGTCTCCGGGTTTTTGACAAAGAAGGAAATGGCACAGTCATGGGTGCTGAGCTTCGCCATGTTTTGGCAACTTTAGGTAAGGAATTCTGCATACATTTTTACTAGACTCACATTTTTATTGAAAATGGATGCAAATGTCTGTCATATTACAAAAAGTTGCAAATTTCATAAATATGAATAAGGTTTTAAGGAAAGCAACTTATTTAATATGAATTTCCCTTACTTTGATCATTTAAAATATATAAATTAAAAAGTAAAAATAGTAAAGTAAGTAAAATAAAGAGTTCTGCTGAGCTTGACCCGTTTTGATCTTTCTGGAACTGTAGTTTTTGCTCATTCTATTTTTATTCTATTGATTCATAAAATGTATCATAAAAAACTGAAATATTTTACAACACAGGCGAAAAAATGAGAGAGGAAGAGGTTGAACAGTTAATGGCTGGGCAAGAAGATGCAAATGGATGCATAAACTATGAAGGTAATAAGTCCTGAGGAAAGTGTATCATTAGTTACTCATGATAATTCTACAGTTAAACATCACTAATGTTTGGTGTTAACTGGTTTCACTTTGTTACCAACACTCTGATTATGAATAATTCTGACCCTGGAATGGTGATGACTTCAACCAGAGGAATACTGGAAAGAACAGTGATGAACTTTGAGCAGTATGTGTAATGTTCCATTCTTGGATACAACAAGCTGAACCTGCTTTAGTTAAATGTGAAATGTCTTTAAATGTAAACATGTGGCACAATTGGGTAGATCTGACCATAATCTGATCCATCTTACTCCCACCCACAATCCTGTTATTAGAAGGTAGTGGTTCTCTTACCATTAACCAAACCAGAGGTTCTTGTAAGTGTGTGAAGAGTCGTTTGTTATAATGTTTATATTTTTCCTTGAGTTATTAAAAGTCTTTAATTTCTTAACTTTTGGACAAATAAAGTATTGTCTATCTCTCTATCTATCTTAAAGTGAAAGACTGTATCATCAAGAATAAAAAAAAACACTAAAATAAGCATTAAACAATAAATAATTCAGAGTAAAGAGTATTAATTTGACAAAAATAGCCTTCAGGTACAATGTGCTTTGTTTGGTTGTATTATATGTGGTGACATGAAAGTAAAGGCAAAGACCGAGTGGCACAGTAAATCCAAGGAAGGCAATTGGTAAGCTAACAGTTAAAAATAAAAATAAGTACAGCACCAGTAAATAAAAGATGGATGGCATTTCCATCATCCTAAAACCAAAAGCAGTAGAATACACAAAAGTAGTGTAGCATAATTCTTAACATTGTTAAATTATGTAACAAACTTCCTGCACTATATTAGGTCACACAGTGAGCTTTTGTGATTATACACTCAGGAGAGTATCGCCTGCCTTTGCATGCTGTTTGGGATGGAGTTTTTTACTCAACATTATTTTATTATTATTTTATTTTAGAATTCAAATACTACAAACTGCATTAAAAAGGAATAGACAGACTTGCCAACAGATCTGTCTATTAAAAAAATGATTAATAAATGACTGTAGTAACCTGTTTTTATTTCTTTCAGCTTTTGTAAAACACATAATGGCTGGTTAAGGAAAGAATGGTAAGGACATTTTTTTGTTGTTTTTGAAAATCTGTTACATTTTTAATGATCCATATTTACAAAATATTTATGTTGAAATATATGCTGCCTTTTTATTTTAGAAATCAGACTCTGAAGACAACTTTTGTTGTACCATCCTGTTGAAGAAGAAATGTTCATCATACTGTAAATATACATCATAAAGGACACATATATAAGTGTTTTGAGAGGAAAAGTGGAAATCATGCAATATTTTTCTAATTGGTAAAATTAGATCTTATGCACTTATAATTTGATTGGAACTCCTTTAAATTTCAGAGGACTTTAATTAAATAAAAGTGTTTCCCAGTTACATCCATTACTTGCCAGTTTGTGTTTTATTTTCAGAGTTACATTATCATTTCTCCTGGGTTCAGTAGGTGTCTAATTTCTTTCTAGTCTTGCTGTACCTGACCAGTCTATTGAAATTCATGAAGTAATGAAAATATATTTTCTTCATTAAATAAAATCAGTTTCATATTTGTTGAATTTTCCTTTTTTATTCTTATGAAAGTATAATTCTCCATAATATTAATATGTAGTACACTAGTGATGTAGCCAGCATTAATCTCACAGTTCCAGTTCTAAAGTGAATACAAAGAAGACCAAGTAAAGAATATGATGGAGTAATTTAAAAAAATCTTGATGCCTCTCTGAGCCTTTATGGACTCTGGTTCATTTTTATGTCTAAATAATAGGGTGACCAGCTCACTTCTTACTGTATATTGTTTCTCAAAGCCTTCATCTCTCTTCCTTCCCTTTATTATCCCAAACCTTTGTATGGCTCACCACTTGGTCTTTATGGACAGCCTTGTTTTTTAAACCACAGACTTGAACTTTGGTGCACAGGTACTTGTGACTATATTGTAACTCAACTTGCTGTCATGAAAGTTTTGGCCTTGGGGATGGCTCAGGGTTGGAATCAGTGACAAGAAGTACCGATGTGCCTCAGTGATATTATGAGAAAACTATGCAAGTTGTATGTATTGTGAAGATTAACATGATTGTGTTTCAATCAAGAAATCTGGAATTTGTAAATGCTGTTGTCCACTGTAATTAGCATCCAAACTTAAGTATATTTTTACCTATTGCATGAATTCTCTTAATACATCTCATGGTTTCTGGGAGCCATAGTCCACACTGGCAGAAGTGGAAAGAAGGCAACAACCACCTGAGGTGGGGGTAATAAATGCCACTTGCTGTAAGCTAAGAACACAATTGGATCTTACTACTTTTCCATCATTCACTTAATTACTCATTTAAATAATATATCTGACAGAGGATCCATTTCTGTACTTTTTTTGTGTTTAATATGTGTTATCTTCTTAATTTTTTTTAGTTTTGAGTAGTTATTACAGCCATGCAATGCTCAAAACAATGTAATAAATTATTATAAAATTCAATCCCATGAAGAAAAATTTGTCATTTTAATGAAACTGTATTATTTAAACATATATTAAAATGTTTAATCAAGTGAACATGGATAAAATGTAAACTACTACTGAAAAAAACACTCACTTGGACTGTAGGTCCACCTAATTTATAAATGAGCTTTATCCATTACAGAGTTGCTGTAGTTCAGTCTAGTCCAAGCAGCCTTGTGTTTAAAGCAGAAACTACTTCTGGATGAGCTGTCAAAATTTGCCAAAGTGTTTTTCACAGTGAATAACACCGGTGACCTCGTTTGACAAATATTTTCAGGGAAATTCAACATGAGTCCGAAAATGCTATCTGTAGTATAACTGTCTAATTTGTTTTGGGTATGCGTGATGTTGTGACCTGCTCAAGCCCGATTTGGAAAAAAAACGCTTGCAGTGTTTTCATTTGAGGGATACATTTGCTAAATGTAATGAGAATATTAGAGGTACTGCCACTGCCAACCAATCTGCAGCTTTGCCATCCCTGTACTTAAATATAATTTTTGTTGTATTCCCCCCTAAATTCTGCAGAATATTGTCAAATGTAGAGTTTTATTTAAACTGTGAAATCATCACACAGAGTTTTTTTCAGCATTGTATATTTAATTAAATTTAACATAGGGCCAATATTTCGAAGTTAAGAAAAAAGTACCAACAAGAATAGCATTTTTATAAATAATCAGAGGAAGAAAGGTTATGAAATAATGAAATGAAATGGAAATCTGGCTCCAGACATTAAAAAAAATCTAATAACGAGTTTGCTGAGCAATTGATTGCCTGATAGAAATGACAAAAAATGGTACATTAGGACAGTGCAACTTAATCAAAGGAAGTAGTTACTCCAGCGGTCAGTGTATTAATAAATTAGACAGCTACAATTGAAGAACAAAGAAGATGAGGCCTAATGACAAAGTAATTATAGCATATGTAGAGGATGGATAAGCTTTTAGGTTTACTACTAATTGGGGCACTGGAAGGCTTTCAGCTCGAGCTTATTAATTGCATAACAGTTGCAAATGTTTTTTGGGTTTTTTTTTTTATCAGCAGAAAGCTAATAAGCCTTTTAAGTTACACTTAAGTATAAATATTTTTGATGTACAGAGAGAATTAGCTTTCATATACCTTGAAATAGTTTTATTGTCAGAGTAATATAATTACCTTAGAAATAGCCAGCACTAGATTCAATATTTATTACTTGTTAATGGAAGCAGTGCTTACCAATAGGTATTTCCAAAGCACAACCTCTTTTCAGTTTATCAGGGCAGATGTTAATGCCAAAGTATTTGTTCATTCTTCGAGTGTCAAAAGTGCAGTGTACTCCATCAGTGATGATACATTTTAAGTTGACCTAAGACTAATTAAATGATGACCAGTTGTTTTGACAGCATCGTGATGCATGCTGTACCATTTCCCCAAATTGCTGATGCCTCTGAGATTGCAACTTTTGGATTCAGTGCTGTTGCATTTTCATTTCTAGGTGTAGTCTTACTTTTTGCCGGCTCTTAGTCTTCATCAATGCTAGAGCCAGATCTTGTTTTCTGACAATATGTTTCACCTTACTCTTTTTTTTATGTTAACTAATATTGTCTAATTTTAATTTATGTTGTTATATTTTTTTATTTACTGTATTTCATTAATGTAAAGCACTTTGAGCTACTTTTTTGTATGAAAATGTGCTATACAAATACATGTTATTATTATTATTATTATTACCAGAGAAGCCAAACACCATTATGACTCAGACATGTGCAGTTTTGACATCTATGTCGCTGTTGACTGCTTCTTAGAATAAAAAAAAAAGAAGTGTTCTACCATTTTAGAAATGAAGTCTCCTCTGCTAAGATATTTATGAGTAATCATTTTGGATACTTCAGTAATATGTTCTAATGGACAAAAATGGATGATGATGCAAACATGCAAAAAATAATGAAAACTAGTGTTGTAAGGGGTAGATTGTTTTTTTAAATCCCACAGTTCAAGGTTGATCAACTCATCTATTCATCCATCTACAGTGACTTCAGAAAGTAATCACGCTCCTTCATTATATTTTTACATAAAATATTTCCTTCATCAAACAACAATCAATACTGCAGAATGACACAACAAAACAGGAATGTATGATTTTATAATAAAAACAACTGATTTATCATATTGACTGAAGTTTTTAGACATTTTGCTCAGTACTTCATTAAAGCAACTTTGGAAGTGATTAGGGCCTGGAGTCTTCTTGGGTATGATGCAACAGGCTTCACACACCGGGATTTAGGGATTGTCTGCCATTCATATCTTCTCAAACTCTGTCTTAATGGAATGCAGATCGTCAGTGGACAGCTGCTTGCAGGTCTCTGCAGCAATGTTCAAGTGGATTCAAGCCACACTTGTGTTTTCTTTTCTTTGTTCTTTGATAATCCTGTTGGAAGGTGAACCTTTGGCACAGTCTGAGGTCCAGAGTGCTCTGGAGCAAGTTTTCATTAAGGATATGTTTGTACTTTGATCTCTTCAGCTTTCACTTCTCTTAACCCTGACTAGTCTCCTAGACCCTGCTGCTGAAAAACAACCCCACAGCATTACGCTACAACCACCACACTTTACTGTAAGAATGGTATTGTGCAGCTGATGAGCGGTACTTTGTTTCCTCCAGATGTAATGCTTAGAATTGAGGCAAAAAGTTCAATCTTGGTTTCACCAGACTAGAGAGTCTTGTTCTTAATAGTCTGAGATTGCTTTAGATGCCACTCTGAAAACTCTATACACTGGCTTTATATGTGTTGCTTGGCCACTTTACCATAAAGCCTAGATTGGTGGAGTGCTGCACTGATTATTATCCTTCTGCAAGGTTTTTCCATCTCCACACAGGTTCTCTAGAGCTCAGCCATAGTGACCATCAAGTTCTTGGTCATTTCTCTTACCAAGGCACTTCTCCCCTTGCCTTATTTTGTCCAGGCATCCATCTCTAGGAAGAGTTGTTGTTGTTCCAAACTAATTCCATTTAAGGATTATGGAGGCCACTATGTTTTTGGGGTCCTTCAGTACTACAGAAATGTTATTGTAGCCTTTCCTCAATACGATCTTGTCTCTAAATCCTGCTGGCAGTTCCTTTGATCTCATGGCTTGGTTTTGCTCTGATAAACATTGGCAACTATGGGACCTTCTACAGACAGGAGTGCACCTTTCCTAATCATCTCCAATCAATTGAATTGACCACATGTGGACTCCAAACAAGGTGTACAAACATCTCAGTGATGATCAATTAAATGACACCACAGGCAAATTTAAAGTGTCTTTGCAAAGGGTCTAAATACTTCTGTCAATATCATATTTCTGTTTTTAATTTTTAATAAATTTGCAAAAATTTCCAAAATCCTGTTTCGCTTTGATATTCTTTGGTTTAATACAGATTTTAAATCATAAAATTACAGAGATGAAAATAAAACCAAGTTAGTGGAGTAGCTCATGGTTCTTTTCCAACCTTCTCCTGGTAATAACTCTGTGAAACAATGAAAGGTGTCCAAAAGAATCAATGAGAAAATGGAAATTGAGCAGACTATTATGTTATGCCCTCTCAGGGTTGGTAGCGAGATCCTGCCCCAAGTGGAGGAGTTCAAGTATCTCGGGGTCTTGTTCACGAGTGAGGGAAGAATGGAGCGTGAGATCGACAGGCGGATCGGTGCGGCATCCGCAGTAATGCGGGCATTGCATCGGTCTGTCGTGGTGAAAAAGGAGCTGAGCCGCAAGGCGAAGCTCTCAATTTACCAGTCGATCTATGTTCCTACCCTCACCTATGGTCATGAGCTATGGGTAGTGACCGAAAGAACGAGATCGCGAATACAAGCGGCTGAAATGAGTTTCCTCCGCAGGGTGTCTGGGCTTTCCCTTAAAGATAGGGTGAGAAGCTCAGTCATCCGGGAGGGGCTCAGAGTAGAGCCGCTGCTCCTCCGCATCGAGAGGAGTCAGATGAGGTGGCTCGGGCATCTGATCAGGATGCCTCCTGGACGCCTCCCTGGTGAGGTGTTCCGGGCACGTCCAACCGGGAGGAGGCCCCGGGGAAGACCCAGGACACGCTGGAGGGACTATGTCTCTCGACTGGCCTGGGAACACCTTGGGATTCTCCCGGAAGAGCTAGAAGAAGTGGCCGGGGAGAGGGAAGTCTGGGCATCTCTGCTCAAGCTGCTGCCCCCGCGACCCGACCTCGGATAAGCGGGAGACAATGGATGGATGGATGGATGGTTATGTTCTTTTGTCAGTCTTCTTTGGATTTTTATTTTTTGTCTCTTTTATATGGTTATGAGTTTTTTTGCATTTATTTCTTCAGTTTTTATGTATGAGAATTTGTTGATATTATTGTTAATCTTTTACAATTTTGGCTGCCATTTTGTTTGCCATTGCTGCTAAAATCTTGTTGATTCACTTCCCTTTCACACTCCATTTACTCAGCTCTCCATGTCAACAAGAAAGATAATGAATAACAGAATGGCATTAATAATATATATTTTGCTGAAATGTCACATGATAATACTGTACATCTAGGGCAGTAGGTATCTGCTAAGAAAGGTTATTTTGATATATGGATTTAATGGAAATATGGTGACATTGTAGAAAAAAGAAAATATGTCATTATTAATGCTCCAGTGAGTGAGACATTCTAACGCACCAGTTCCGCACAGCTATGGAGAATGAGGCATGCTGCTTTATGCAAATGAAAGCCATCTGTAGAAGCAAAGAGAGGGAAGAAAAGTGCAGCAAAGGCTCAAAGAAGACATATTCAGCAAGCACGCTTTACACTATTGCCAGGCATTGTGACTGTGACTATAGACACATTTCTCCTGTTAATTTTAATCTGGACCCTTTTCTGAGAAATGTGTTGCCAAGACAGGTGTTAGTGTTGTCAAACCCTTAAGGAGCAATATTCCTTTCTTCCTTCCTTTCTACACCCCACCCAAAAAAAATAAAAAACTCCCGAACTCAAATACCTGTTTTAGTAGATTTTGCTATTCTGAGCTCACATGTAAAATGTAACATACTTAAAAGGAAACTCAACTACTTTGCTTATCATTACCTCTTGTGAGGTTATATTTGCATAATCTGTGAAGCAAAATTCGGGCAGCTGGACAGAATGCATGTGGTCAAGCGTGCACTTGATCTAATGTGTACAATCATATGTGACAATAAATTTGAGACTAAATAAAATGCTGTATTATCCTTTTTTCAGTACATATCCTTGCCCTTTTGAAAAAGCCAACACTGTTGTCCACGTACATATTGTAATTAAGTTCTCAATACCAATCAGCATCTGCGGTGGGCTGGCAACCTGCCTGGGGTTTGTTTCTTGCCTTGCACCCTGTGTTGGCTGGGATTGGCTCCAGCAGACCCCCATGACCCTGTAGTTAGGATATAGCGGGTTAGATGATGGATGGATGGATACCAATCAGCATTCAGTGTTAAGCACTCTGTCAAGTTAAAAAATAAATTCAAAACAAAAGGGAAGAAAAAAAAATGAACCAATGGAGCCTAACTGTGATGTAACAGAATGAAGATACATTTTTTCGATAACTGATTTAGAGAATGTTTTTCAAGATGAGTTAGAATAATAATAATAATTTATAATAGGGTCCAGATTAAAATTAACAGGAGAAATGTGTCTATAGTAAATACAACAAGTTTAACCAAAATCAAAGATGAGACAAAAAGATGGACACTAACATAAGCGCTGTAATATAGTGAGACAGTGAAATTATTTCCCTAAAGTGGCTAAGAAAAAGAAGAAAAAAAAACACAGCAGTTCCTAACTTTGATTACATTCAGTGTTTGCCAATTCCTTTATTTGAACTTGGTGAGCACTAATGAAATCGTCTGGAGCAGCACTCTGGCTGATGTGAACTGTAGTCCCCACATCACCATTTACCACAAAGTTGCAGATAAGATGAGGGAATAAATATTAAATACATTTTTTTTTGGATCAGTTGTGCTAAACTGACTATGCTCACAGTCACAATGCCTGGCAATAGTGTAAAGCGTGCTTGCTGAATATGTCTTCTTTGAGCCTTTGCTGCACTTTTCTTCCCTCTCTTTGCTTCTACAGATGGCTTTCATTTGCATAAAGCAGCATGCCTCATTCTCCATAGCTGTGCGGAACTGGTGCGTTAGAATGTCTCACTCACTGGAGCATTAATAATGACATATTTTCTTTTTTCTACAATGTCACCATATTTCCATTAAATCCATATATCAAAATAACCTTTCTTAGCAGATACCTACTGCCCTAGATGTACAGTATTATCATGTGACATTTCAGCAAAATATATATTATTAATGCCATTCTGTTATTCATTATCTTTCTTGTTGACATGGAGAGCTGAGTAAATGGAGTGTGAAAGGGAAGTGAATCAACAAGATTTTAGCAGCAATGGCAAACAAAATGGCAGCCAAAATTGTAAAAGATTAACAATAATATCAACAAATTCTCATACATAAAAACTGAAGAAATAAATGCAAAAAAACTCATAACCATATAAAAGAGACAAAAAATAAAAATCCAAAGAAGACTGACAAAAGAACATAACAGTCTGCTCAATTTCCATTTTCTCATTGATTCTTTTGGACACCTTTCATTGTTTCACAGAGTTATTACCAGGAGAAGGTTGGAAAAGAACCATGAGCTACTCCACTAACTTGGTTTTATTTTCATCTCTGTAATTTTATGATTTAAAATCTGTATTAAACCAAAGAATATCAAAGCGAAACAGGATTTTGGAAATTTTTGCAAATTTATTAAAAATTTAAAAACAGAAATATGATATTGACAGAAGTATTTAGACCCTTTGCAAAGACACTTTAAATTTGCCTGTGGTGTCATTTAATTGATCATCACTGAGATGTTTGTACACCTTGTTTGGAGTCCACATGTGGTCAATTCAATTGATTGGAGATGATTAGGAAAGGTGCACTCCTGTCTGTAGAAGGTCCCATAGTTGCCAATGTTTATCAGAGCAAAACCAAGCCAGTATACTATAGTATACTGCAGATGTTCTATCAGATGGTTGTGGCGAGTGCCCTCTTCTACGCAGTGGTGTGCTGGGGAGGCAGCATTAAGAAGAAGGATGCCTCACGCCTGGACAAACTGGTGAGGAAGGCAGGCTCTATTGTTGGCATAGAGCTGGACAGTTTAACATCTGTAGCAGAGCAACGGGCACTCAGCAGGCTCCTATCAATTATGGAGAATCCACTACATCCATTAAACAGTGTCATCTCCAGACAGAGGAGCAGTTTCAGCGACAGACTGCTGTCACTGTCCTGCTCCACTGACAGACTGAGAAGATCATTCCTCCCCCAAACTATGCGACTCTTCAATTCCACCAGAGGGGGTAAACGTTGAACATTATTCAAGTTATTGTCTGTTTTTTACCTGCATTTTTTATTACTCTTTAATTTAATATTTTTTGCTGCTGGAGTATGTGAATTTCCCCCTGGGATTAATAAAGTATCTATCTATCTATCTATCTATCTATCTATCTATCTATCTATCTATCTATCTATCTATCTATCTATCTATCTATCTACTGGAACAGTTGGTGGTGATCGTGCAGAAGAAGAAAACATCAATTTACAATATCCCGAAGAATATCTACAACTGCAATTCCCATGAAAATAACAATCTGTTTAAATCGTACATCTGTGTTCCCATACGCAAGTGGCAGAACTGCAAAGAGGCTAGCATGTAGTGCAGGCCCGGAGGTTGGCGAGCGAATCAAGCACTATATTATACTACTATAATATTGCATTCCCCCACCCCCCCCCCCCCCCATGTGAAAATATGACTGATTGTAAACTTGAAAACAAATTTTTAAATGATCAAAACAAAAACACACATCTGAAGCTGAGCTTAGTTTGGTTTGCTTGCTATTGCTTTTGTTTCACTTCCCATTGTTTTCTATTTTGTATGTTTATTTGGCCTTTATTTAAATTCTTACTGGTTCCATTTTTTAGATCCCCAGTTTCTCTGAGGCAAACTGTTGTTCCCATACACTAGGCCTGGTTCAATTTGTGTATTGCTTTTAATCTATACCCTCCAAAACTTTGTAATGGTTCAAGATTACAAATCAAAGAGTTACATTCACATTACATGATAGAATTGAAGCTATCATATTCAGGGGACGTGGTACAAGGTTAAATTATATTTATAGCCAGAATTCCCATTATTCAATTAATTACTTGTTTGAATTCAAAAGAATACAGTTCTCTGTAAAAATGTGTCTTCCAGTAGCCATCAACACAAGCCAAGGTCAGTTACTTGGAAAAGCAGGAATTGATCTACAGCAAGAATGTTTCAGTCAAGGGCAATTATAGAGTGAGAGTTCAAAAGTAAGCTGCTCCAGTGAATGAATAATATTAGTCTAGAAAAGTACTCGGTTAGTTACGTAGTACTTCTAATAACTCTGATTAACAAGGCATACAGCACAACAGTATTACGAGAATATGCAATTAAAATTAAGTATTTCCTGATATTCACTGCATATACTAGGAAACTAATTACAATAAAGAAGCTGGCAGCCTGATTTGGTTTGGCACATCAGATTTCCACATTTGAGTAGATGGCAGGTGTTGTTTAAGTTAAATATTCTTATGGTGTAAACAGTGACTTTAAATTTAGTTTAAATTTTATTCAGGTGAAATAGTTTCCTGTTGCACTCAAAGGGCTTTATCTGTGGACAGGGAAATTGGCTTTAAGAAAGGTAGCACATAGCCTTGAGACAAAAGAAACCAAGAAATTGTACATGCTGTTCATATCCAGAGGCTAGCAGCAGAATGAGTGATTTAATATTGTAAAACTTGCTTGTCCAAATGTTTTGTCAGTCTCTGCACTTGTCCACCTGGAAGTTTAATATGTGTTTGCAAGTTTGGGTTAATACTGGTCACCTCTGGCTGCAGTAACGCTACAATAATTTTATAAAGGAAGGTTTCCTAACAATAGTTCTAGCCAGTCTTTACCATTAGTAATCTCTTTTTTAAGCAATGCTTGTCAATGGGAACACTCATCCAAAGTACTTGGTATAAAAGTTATTGGTGATGAAGTGCAAGGAGATTAACACACTTAGAGTGACACTGTGAGAAGGTGTTAGGAATTAAACTTATGACCTTGTAGATTCAGAACCCTTAACTGTTAGCCAATGTTGCCTGTTCTCACCTTGGTTTAAAAGTTATGCTTTCTTTTAAGAATTATTAGACTATATATAAATACATGTGTGGGTTCAGATCTCAGTTTGGGAACCATCTACGTGGATTTTGAGCCCTCCTTCCATATCTCAAAGCAATGCAGGTTAGGTTAATAAATGAAGGCAACGTGAGGGGCTTGAGTAAGCTCTGTGATGGACCAACACCCCATGCAGGTTTATATCTTGTCTGCCTTAATACTGCCAATATATGTTTTGGTTTGCTGTAACCTTGTATTTAAATTTAGGGGGTTTGAAAAAAAAAAAACAAAAAACAAAAACAAATGTAACTGTGTATAAAACATTATATTACATGAGGCAAAGCAAAAAATGCTCTATTATTAAACAGAGAATGTTTTTTTTAAATTTGTCAAAAATTTTGATGTGATGGATATGTGACAGGTGTCTGGTCACACTTACAGGTAATCTAACGTAGACACCATTAAAATATCCGACTATGCCACCCAGTTTTATTTAGAGACTGGGAACTCCTGAAATTTACCAATAATAGCACACAGGTTTCTTTAAATTGGGCGGTGAGTTAACACACAATGAAAGACACCACAATAATTTCAGGAAACAGCAACAGTAACTTCTATTACACCAGACAATAATAAGTATATTAAAAAGATAAATGAACATAAACAAAATCTAACAATATCAGGAACAAAATTCCTTTTTTAGAAAGAAAAGCACACAGTCCATACTCTAAAAGTCCATAAAAAACAAGGTTTGGAGGATACAACCTTTAGTGGTGCAGAGTCCAGTTTCGCACTGTGTTACCCCAACACTTAATCGTTCAATTGTCCACGGATGCACTCTGTCCACCTGACACTCATTTCCCAACAGAAGTTGTGTCAAATTGTTGAATCCCTGTCAGCGTCTCTACGTCGTTCCTTTTTTTTTTTTTCCACTCTGGGCTCCTTGTGTTGCTGTGACCTTGGCACGCCTCATTTCTCGTCTGTCAGCTTTGCTTGGTCCTTTCATGCGGCTTCCTTCTCTCGCTGAACCCACATCCGGCGTCTCCTTGTGGAGCTGTCTCTTCCTCCCTGGAAGTGTTGCCGTCCTTGTGCCTCACGTCGTACCAGCCAGGTACCCTCGTCTGCCTACGAGCCCCTGTGCTCTGTCTGAGTGTCTTGCAGTGTTCACAGTGGACCGTCCCTTCCTCTTGCCTTCTCCTACCCAGAAGTTTAAATCTCCTTCAGTCCCTGCCATTATCAGTTCTGGATAATCGGTTTAATCAATGGCACATCTAAATTTCCTGGGTTTAACAATTAATGAAAACACAAGTTAACAAAATGTATTGTTACCAACCATTAAGGAGTATAGATCTGCTGATTAGAAACCAATATTGTCAAACATGTTAATTTCAGGTAAATACAGACATCCTCCAATGAAGGAGTAGTTCTGTTATCACAACTTGGTATTGTTTGTAATCTCAACCAGCCAAAGTGACTCCTTTGCAATACAACAAATACCTACATCCTGCAGACAGCCTTTTAACTTCTCACCCCCCAGTCCCAACAATGGGTGCCTAATGGAACCACCCAGTGCACAAAAAATGTCCCCCTCTGACAGATATGTGATACTAATTTCTTTTTTAAATATTTTATAATAATTCTTTAATAAGCTCGACAAATAGTTAGGCCAATGTATTTTATTTCATTGAATGATAATTTGCATGACATTAAATATACACATTTTGTTAAAACTGCCTACATAAAAAAACATTACACTATATTATACCTCCATTTGAAGAACTTCACTTTAAAAAACACTACTGAAATATGGGGTCTACAGAAAATTATGAAACCTGGTCATAAAAGCACCTAAGACAAATAAAAGTAAGCAAATGATTTACTTTAGTTAGATACACCACACTCAACCCACAGAAAAAGGAATAAACAAAAGCTAAATAATGGGAAGAAGAAAAATAAACCCAGCGGGCTCACTGTGCTTGATGGGTTAGGTTTTGTCTCTTGTGTCAATCCTGTTGGGGAGCATCAATTAACATACTCAAAAATGATCCAGGAAAGAAAACCGATGAAGCAGCAAGGATTGTATTAGAATAATCAATTTGTTTAACAGTGAAGCAGCACCTCCAATATAAAAAATAACACGCACAGATTCGCATACCAGCAAGGCACACATGTCTGTGAGTAATTCAGAAATGAAAAATGTTGCTTGAATAAGTGAATAAATAAAAAACATTGTAAAATCCAGCCATGCTGTCAGAATGTACTTAGATTTAGATATTAGGAGAAAATATGAATTAAAGTGATTGTTACTTTATGTGAAAAGAACAAACAGTGTCTCCATAATGTTTGGGAGAAAGACACAGTTTACCTTGGTTTACCCTTCTGCCCCACAGAATAAAATTACAAACCAAATGATTGGGACGTTATTAAAGTGCACATTGCCTACTTTAATTTAAGGGTATTTGCATACATTTCAGTCTCACCATGCAGAAATGACAAGACTCTTTATACATGGCCCTCTTGTTTTAGGGCACCACCATGTTTGGGACAATTGGCGTACCAGGTGTTTGTGATTCCACAGGTGGGTTTCATTGCTTAATAAAATACCTAGGCTTGCTTCTACCCTTTGAAGTCATATTTGCCATTGTTCAACATGAGGGAAAGAGTTGTGCCAATGAAAGTCAAAGAAGCCATCATTTGGCTGAAAACAAGAATAAAGGAGACATCGATAAAATCTTAGGATGACCTAAATCAACTGCTTGGAATATCATTAAGAATTAAGAACCCACTGTTGAGCTCAGTAATCACAAAGGGACTGCCAGGCCAAGGAAGACCTAAACTGATGATAACAGAAGAATCCTCACTTTGGTAAACAAAAACTTAGAAAAACCTGTGAGACAGATCAGAAAATCAGAAACACTGCATAATGCAAACCGCTAGATAGCCACAAAAACTGGAGGGTCAGATTACAGTATGTGAAAAAGTACTTCAAAGAGCCTGCAGAATTCTGGAAAAAGGTCTTGTGGACAGACAAGACAAAGATGAACCTGTATCAGAGTGACGGCAAGAGCAAAGCGTGGAGATGAAAAGGAAATGCCCAGCATCCAAAGCATACCACCTCATCTGTTAAACATGGTGGTGAGGGTGTTATGGGTTGGGCATGTATGGCTGCCACAGGTACTGGCGCACTTATCTTCATTGATGTTGGAACTGCTGACGGAAGTGGCACAATAAATTCTGAGGTGTACAGAAAGACCTTATGTGGTCAACTTCTAGTAAAGGCCTCCAAACTCTTTGGATGGTGTTTTATCCTACTATAAAATAATGACCGAAAACATACTGCTAAAGCAACACAGGAGTTTTTCAAAGCCAAAAACTCAAATCAGATGTATGTTTTTATTCTATAATAGTAAGAATAACAGAGCCTGTAACAGCTGGTGTAAATTTATGGTACTTGTAAAGGTTAGTGTTTTTTAATTTTTTTTTTAATTCAGTTTAATTCTCTCAGTCACATTCATGCTTGCCCCGATCTGACACTGCTGTTTTCAAATAAAGATGTGCTATAACGGAGGTGAACTCAGATGAGGGCGGGGGTTCTACATCAGAGTAAGAGATCAGAAGCCCTCTCCGCAAGAAACGTCCACTTACATATAAGAACAATGCAGCAGCACCAGGCGTAAAGGCGAAAGATGCCACCATTTGGATGCTGCAACAGGTCTGGCATCATCCTGCCAGTCAGTCTGCCCCACACCTGTCTTTCAAAGAAATAGCTGGGCTTACAGAGCCTGCCAAGGTATCGTGCAAAGCCCTGCTTGTGACTATGTTTTGTGATGGTCTTTATATAAAAACATTTATATGTTACTTATATAAAAGCCAGATCGGATGTTATTTACCTTGATTCATTTACTTATCTTCCTACAGTGTAAAGCCAGAAGTAGACTGCAGCGCTTCCTCTGTTTGATTAACACAGCATGCTGACGCAGTATATGTGTACTGAAGTGGCTTTAGCTGCAGGTGGAAGCGCTTGAGGCACTCTATGCATCTGTGTTTGATCTTATTCAGGAAAAGATCCCTGTTGCCCCACGGGAGAAAGACTTTTCAAGACTGAGGTCATAAAGCTTATGAAACCGTTTCTAGACAAAGGCAGAACCATAACAACAGTTGCATAGAGCTTCCACCTGCAGCTAAAGTCACTTCAGTATTAATTCACATCCACAATCATTCTCAGTCACACACACCCACAACAACAACAACAACATTTATTTATATAGCACATTTTCATACAAAAAGTAGCTCAAAGTGCTTTACATAATGAAGAAAAGAAAAAATAAAAGACAGAATAAGAAATTAAAATAAGACAACATTAATTAACATAGAATAAGAATAAGGTCCGATGGCCAGGGAGGACAGAAAAAACAAAAAAAAAACTCCAGACGGCTGGAGAAAAAAATAAAATCTGTAGGGGTTCCAGGCCACGAGACCGCCCAGTCCCCTCTGGGCATCCTACCTAACATAAATGAAATAATCCTCTTTGTATTTAGGGTTCTCACGGAGTCACTTGATGCTGATGGTCATACAGACTTCTGGCTTTTAATCCATCCATCATTGTTGGAACATCATGGTGCTTTGGGTAGGACACCGGACAAGGAAACAGAAGAGAGAGTAGGGGTTAGTACAGATTTTAGAGCCACCATGAATAGTTATTATAATGAATTGGATATACAGAGTATCAGGATTTAAATTACAGTGAAGTTATGAGAAGGCCATGTTAAAGTAATGTGTTTTCAGCAGTTTTTTAAACTGCTCCACTGTATTAGCCTGGCAAATTCCTACTGGCAGGCTATTCCAGATTTTAGGTGCATAACAGCAGAAGGCCGACCTCACCACTACTTTTAAGTTTTGCTCTTGGAATTCTAAGGAGACACTCAGTTGAGGATCTGAGGTTGCGATTTGGAATATAAGGTGTCAGACATTCCGATATATAAGATAGGGCGAGA
Source organism: Erpetoichthys calabaricus (assembly GCF_900747795.2). NCBI lineage: Eukaryota > Metazoa > Chordata > Cladistia > Polypteriformes > Polypteridae > Erpetoichthys > Erpetoichthys calabaricus. Next base: position 188,184,708 of record NC_041399.2, read on the forward strand.
TTATTTAAGGCTTTATAAACCATAAGCAGAATTTTAAAGTCAATCCTGAAAGACACAGGTAACCAGTGTAGTCCACGTCCACAGTTTCCCAGTCTCAGTCTCGTTCACACACAAGAGCTGACATTGTTATCAAATAAAGAGGTGGTACAACAAAACCAGTTTGTTTGTTATACCACATCCTTATCTGAAAATGTAATCAGATTGAGGGTTGAGGGGTTGTGAGAGGGTGAACGTGAGTGAGAGAATAAAACTGATAAAAAACGCTAACTTTATCAAGTACTATAAATTTACACCGGCTGTTACAGACGCAAATCAAATGTATGTTTTTGTTGTATAATATTAACAATAAGAGCAGCTCACTACTCATAACAGTAAATTTGGGAAGTAGCTAGTGTCGAACCCGCGGCCTCTTGATTGGGAGTCAGCAGTTCTTACCATTGCACTACACAAGCTGTCATATCAACAGCCTACCCTACCCTGCTTTCTTTTTCTTCGGTTATATTTTTGAATAAAAGTGCACTTGTTATACTTGTACCTTTTGTGAAAGTGTTTATTTGATATTTGGACTTCAGGCTTCACAAATTATACACTTCATGTCTACAATTTGTCAATTATTACTAAAACATGAAAACTCATGTACTCTCTCGAGTGAAAGTGGTTGTGTGAGTGTGCTTGGATGTGGTGAAACTCACTGTATTATATGCACCTGCTAGGGCCCATTCTGGTCACCCCATGAATCTGTACTGGAATTTGTTTTATTATTCATAACTGAATAATATATATTAGTAATCTGCTGGGAAGTTTTAGTATTCATTTTTCCTGATACATAGTGCATAAACGACTGTTGAGATGCATGTTGACTTCAGCTCTGTTGATAAAAGCAAGCAAGCAATATGTATATGCATCTCTCAGTCATGTTTAAGCTGCCTTTCACATAGCAATCTTATTTTCTCACAATGCGTTAAGGTCAAAGAGCACTTTCCTTTATTTTTTTGTACTGTTGGCTTCTATTACAGTACCTTCGACACTTGATTATGAAAGAAGTGCTTTAAAGCTTTTCAGAACCTCTTTGATATCTTTAATCTTGAGCTGTAACTAGAGTGAATCTCATTATATAACTCTGCATGGCGTCTCTGAACAGCCAGGATTAACTTTACTGTTGTGTTTACTCCTTTTTGCTAAAACCAGATTATTTATGTATGCAATTGTTTTCATTTACTTGTATCTTCTTATTTTAACTGAAACTAAGCAGACATTATCTTATATACATTTTTACATTGTTTTTCACCAGACTGATTTACAGAAAAAACTGAGAAACTAGGGGCCAGTGAATCCCATTAAAAAATGTATTGCTGATATCATATTTTCCATCTGTCCATCTTTATATTTTCTAAACCTGTTTAATCCAGTTTAGCATCCCCCTTGAAGAGCTGCTAAACCACAGGAGATAATTTAAAATACCCAATTAACGTAACATGCATGTCCTTTGAATATGGGAAGAAAACCAATCTATCTGGTAAAAAAAATACAAACACAATAAGAATGGGCAAGTTCTATACTAACAGGAACTGGGCTGGGATTCAAAGCCATTCGTAGAACATAATTTAATGCAAAGCTGCACCCCAGAGGGGAAGGAAGAATGAGATAGATAGGATAGATAGGGAGGATAAAATATAATAGATAGATAGATAGATAGATAGATAGATAGATAGATAGATAGATAGATAGATAGATAGATAGATAGATAGATAGATAGATAGATTGGCAAGCATGGGACAGGAGACAGTCCCTTACTTTCCATAGATATTGAAATGAAGGAAATATTCCATGGTCACAGGGATGACTGTGAATACCTCGAAACAGACAGGGACTTTGTATTGAACAAAAACTAATTGAAAATGAATGTGTTAGCATGGAGAGAAAGAGATATGGTTTGAACCAGGAGGTCTCAACATTACTGTCTCCAAAAGAGCAAATAGACTTCATGCTAAGAAATATGAGGGAAGGGAGGGATGATTCTGATGTTTATAGTTGTAATGTAAAAGACACAAGTCATATAATTGACTGCCTCAAATAGGACCCTGAGTGGTTGAGGGGTGTATATCAAACCTGCAGTAGAAACAGTTTGGCTGATTAGGTATAAAGGGATTAGTCTGTCCTAGGACGATGTACGTTTGTATGCAGTAATCACTTGTAGAGCATTCCAGAGAGAGGAGTAACGATTATTGAAAAATTCAGCTTATGCTTTTGCCATCCTTGACTGCCTTGTCTAGTTGATATTTTACTTAGCTATACTAGTTGTTTATAACTTTTCAGTTCTTTAGAAACCCTGGTTTATCTTAATTGCATTTGATGACTGTTTTTGTTCAAATACAGATTTCCTGACAAGAACGTAAGAAAACTCAGTCCTTATATTCCTGTAATTCAGTACATACTTCTCTGAACTCCTCCCAGACAGTGGAGTCTTGGCCATCTTGTGGACACACCACAGCCTTATTAGTCCACATATAAACTGGTTATATTTCTATTTTTACATTCGGTTTATAAGTGGGGGCAAGAAGTATCATGGCTTTGTCAGCGTTGCCCAAGAGGGCCCATGAAATGGTATGGTAAGTATCTGAGATAGACATAGCAGTAGTCCAGACATTTTCCTTCTCTAGTGCCAGATTTCATCAGCTGCTTGTATTTGGGATGCTCAGCTATCAAATTAATTATTTAAGTCATCCATGATAATACCTGTGGTGGTCTGGGTATTTTATTCTTATGATTTCTTAATAGATGCATTGCAACAGTAGCATTTGAATGAGATCCATTCAGAATAATGAATGCAAACTCTTTCAACAGATAAAACGGCTCACAATTAATCATCAACAATTATAGATGAGGAGAGCAGCTGTTTCCCAAGACTAACAACTTGAGCTGTGTCCCAAATATTTTTAATAACATAAATTGTATTTTGATACTTTTTGTATTTGGGCTGTTTGTTTTTCATTTAATTCATTCCATTTTTTTTACTGTCACATTGTTTCATTCCCAGAGGCATAATGCTCTTTGGTAGGCCTAGGACCCAGAGCCAATGGTGCATCAGCACACTAAAACTAGTTAACTCGGCAGCATGTATCATTTGACATTCCATAAGAAAAACAATTTAAGCTTAGTGGTGAAAGTAAAAATTAGTTGGCTTTAACACTGTTTGGTTATTTTAACGTCAACTGTCAGACTTCCTTTTCTGGTTTTGATTTCTTAAAGAATTTTCTGATTGGAAGACCACTGATTTTTTATGACCTGATTATTTGGGCCAATGAAACATCATTAATTAAAAACATTTGTTTGAATTATTATGCTTTTTAAGTGCAGTATCTAGTTTATCTCTCTATAAAAGTATTTGGGTCCCCATTGTCACAAACTGTATTTTTTTTCCAAAAGTTAAAAAAAGAAATTGACCTGTTATCTCTTATCTCCCTTCTATAAATAGGTTCTTCTGCCATTTATCAATTTGCACTCAACAGGTGCCACTCCTTAGTTTCTCACAGCTGTTACAGAGTAAAGTGAAATTATTTCCTGCACCCTGAGGTACCTTCTATTCACAGCTCAAAAACATAATGTAATTCCAAGTTGCCCTGTTCAGTTTTGGCATGTGGATGTCATCCTCTGTTCTATGTCAGCCCTACTTAAGAAGAGAAAAAGGGCAGTCTGTGGTATTGTAAAACCTTGGCCACCAATATAAAAGGTCTGCTTCTTCATAAAGGGATACTATCCTTCTGAACTAAATTAATGTGTCATACGTGCTACAGAAGATTTTGTAACTCATAAAACAAGACTTTTAGCTCTATGTGTCTATGTGTTTTGGTGGAGGGACAGGTATCATTGTGTCAAAGAACTGGAGATTCACCACCGCGGGCAATGTATGCATCTACACTACATTTGAATACCATGGAATTACTGTCTCCCATCTAATTCACTTTAACATTGAGCTGAATGTACTGCTTTCTTCCCCCAAGATGACAGTAACCCACTTTTAATCATTGGGCACCTGACCATTCATCTGGACAGTACTCCTGCTACAGACATTCTCATTCTTCTTTCATACTTCAACATAACACGGGTCCATACTCCACCAACTCAAAAGGATTGCAATCTGGTAGACTCTTCTCTCTCATTCAACTGCACTCCCACAAATGCAACTGTCTCTCTATTACACACACCTGATTACTTTTTAATTCAATTCTCTCTGCTTCTTCCTTCTTCTCACTCTTCTTCAGCCACCCACTGTTTTCTCTGAGTGCCACCTCCACTCGCTGTTTCCCACCAGTTTCTCTTTCTTAGTTTCTTCTGCTGTTCTTCATCAAATTGATATATCATTAAAGTATGGTATTTTATTCTGTGCTATTACAGTGAACATGCTACTTCTTATAAATTTTGTTTCTTATTGGGTACTCTGCTTTCCGACAAGGACCTAATTTTGTTTTGACTGTAATCAAAAGATGAGCTCGTCATAGTGGGCTTCAGTCCACACTAAGCAAAGAATCAACCTTTCTCTGAACTGTTGTCACTGGAAATGAAATTGTGTGCCACAAAATGACATGCATCACTTGAATTTTTTCAATCGGTCTATTCATTCTTTTAATTAATGCCTCACCTTGTAAGCACCATTACCACACACTTGACACATACTCTGTAAGGTAAGGTACGTTTTTCTGAACTGTAGTGGAGGCAGCTTTACTGACTTAATCAAGGTCAGACACTTTTCTGTTGAACTTTAGAAAATAAAGTCATTAACCCTACCCTCTGAAGGGTGCAAAGTATCAAAAAAATCTATTTCCCAAAACACTTACTTTACGGACTAATTCCACAGTCTGAAAGCACATTTCACCTTAATGGTGCTTCTTTCATCAAATAAACAACAATGTTGTTTTTATGGTTACACATTTAGTGTTCAGTACCTAAAATGTATGCAGGAGTCTGAACTTTGAGGTGAAAAAAATAAATGGAGCGCATTCACTTAATTTAAGATTCTATGTATGGTGAACCATGTGTCAAATACATTTCCATGAAGGGCTCTTTCAACCAAAGGATAAGAGCAGATGCTGCTTCATATGTTAGCAGGCTTGCTTGGTACAATCCTTCATCAATGGTGTTTACATACTGATTATTTTCTGCAATTTTAAATAAATACTGTGTCTTCCTGTCATGAACTTACTAAAGGATCACTCACAGGAGAAGGACACAACTGTGAAAACCCAATCACAGATTCTACAGAAATAATTGCACTGTAAATATTCCAAAATAATTAAAAGAAGTAAATTGTAAGTGAATAAATATACTTAATTATTAAATACAAAAGACACTGACAATGGAACAAGAAAAACCAAAAAATTAACAATTATAACAATTCTTAATTGGGAAAAAGAACAAAAAGCAGAGTTATTAACTAATTAAAGGGATACTCCACCAAAAATACTTTTTTACAGGGTGCACACAACGTCCATATACCCCTATCTTTGGGAGGATTTTGAAAGCTAAAGGTTGCCTCTTAGGAATCCAAAACATCTGTATGGGTTCCTCCATGATCTGTGCATAGCCGAATGCGCCGCCTAAACTAAACTACATTACCTAAACCATGTAGTTTGTAGTGATGGCTGAGAAAAACTTCAAGTCTCTTGTTTTGACGCAGAATGAGAGGTAAATATGTATGATACAGTATAGCTGAACCCTATGGAAATACAAGCTATACAACTGCAAATTTTTTCAAGGGAATAAAATAACTTTTTATGTTACTCATGTTGCATAATCCACATGTACGTTATCCAGTTGCATGCTCAAGATGTACAAAACGCATGTATTTATCACTAAATTATTATGACAGATACTTCCAGAAAAGGCTGCATTCAATATAAACAAAAAATGCATTAAAATAGTACAGTGGTTTTGCATAGTGGACATGCAGATTATGCAACACGAGTAACACAGGAATTTCCTAATTTTTTTCCATGGACATTTTTCATATTATTTGCTATTGTCTGGCATGGGTCACCATTGGGGTCTGTTATTATCGTAAATGTTTTCATCTCATTCTGCATGAAAACATGACATTACGTTTTTTTCTCAGCCATCACTGCAAACTACATAGGATAAGTCAGATATAATAAAATCACTTTTGGTGTCCATTGACATATTTAAAAAGACTTGCAAAAATTAACATCTTAGAAAAAAGGAAAAAAACCACATCCTAGAAATAAATGGATGGTGTTAAAGAACAAAAACCCCAAATCATAACTCAAAAATGCAATAATTGAAACTCAACTGCTAATTTAAATTACAACTAAATCCAAACTCTAAACCACAATTGCCAGCCAAACACAAATCTGAGCTGAAAACTATAATTTTCTACTAATAAAAATCAAAATGGAAACCAATTAATACAGTAAATAAAGAAACGCTAATTAAAAGAAAAGGGGAAACCCCAATTAACAAACAAGTAAGAAAACGTATGCATGGTGTAACATTCAGGAGCATTCACAGACTTTGTTAGCTGGTATAAAAGTTCAAACATTTTTACATTTTCTAGTCACCTTAAGAGTTACATATACATATATGCATTTTTGTAACATTAAGTCAAATTTAAAAATAACAGTGAAAATAGAATGTAAATACATTTTAGTTGTGTATGTAAAACCATTTTAAAATATTGTGGCTGAAGTTTCTTTCATAGACAGCTGATTCCAACTCAAGTGATGCAAAGCTGCATGTGCTATTGTTATTTGTTGGATGTGACTAATTGCTGCTTTAAATTGTTTTAAATGTAAACTTTGTGACTGTAGATGGCGCTATACCAGCTCTTAACCTGACACAGACAGACACGGGAGGCATACTTATAAAAACAAAGATGCTTTTATTTTTCTTCCCTCATGTGGAACATCTTCCCCATCCCCACAAGCTCATAACACAGTCCAAAGCACAAATCACAATCACCAGGGGCTTCATGTATAACGCCGTGCGTAGAACTCACACTATAACATGGCGTAAGCACAAAAGCGGGATTGTGCGTACGCACAGAAAAATCCAGATGCAGGAATCTGTGCGCACGCATACTTTCACGTTCTTCCACTACATAAATCCCGATTTGCGTGAAAAGTAACGCACGTGCACGTGCCTTCTGTCCCGCCCCAACTCCTCCCAGAATTACGCCTCTTTGAATATGCAAATAAATATAAATAGCCTTCTGTGAAAAGACAATGGGAAAAGCACGGGAGAAAATATAAGAATTTCAGTGAATACCAAGTGGAGGCAAAGGAAAAATGTACTATTTGTTGGTTTAAACAGTGGTATAATCAACAAAAGGAAGCTGATCGAGTGACAGAGTGTCGGAGAAACTCGAAGGCTCAACTTCACAAAGTCGCACAGTGCCCGAAATAAAAAAGAAATCACATATCAAAGTCGCCGTGAAAAAGCGAGTCGTAGCCCACCGTCTGAGTGTCATATGAAAGCTTATTAGGGTACAGACAAAAAAAAGGCACACAGTGGGGAAAAAAGCACGAAATGTCAACTTTAAGCTCGAAATTTCCACTTTAATCACGTAGTTTATTTTGCCATTAAAGTAGAACATCATAAACTTCATCTGAAAATCGATTAATTTACTAGTTTCTCAAATCCCATTGTAACTAAAGTGGCATGTTAAATGCTTTGTTCTGTATTTGATCTTCTGTGTGCTCTATGTGTATGAATCACTACCTGCTTTTTAAACGGGCTTTCTCTTTCTCCGACAGGACACATAATCCATTACATTCGTGATATTACAGCTCTCTGAATAATTAAAATACTGAGATGTATACGTGATATCTTTTTCATGATGATAGGAATGAAAGCATGTTATTAAACATGGGAACACGGTGGCGAAGTGCTTGTTCATGTCTCACGCAAGAGGCTTGCTGCGCCATGCGCGACCTTCAATGAAATAATTTATCACAGCAGTACTGTCTCTTTCAAACGTACTAACCTCCAATTCCTGTCCTTACTTTTCTTTCTCCAAAAATTCAATCGCCACACAATAAGCTATGTAATAGATGTGAAGCCATTTGTAAGCTTAGAACTTCGATTCTTCAAAACTTTTAAGGAACATTGAAATATCTTAGTAGTATGTATTTAATTATTATATCCGTCTATCTTTCCAGTGTCGCGTCAGCACCAGCAAGAATACAGCGCAAGGCAGGAACAATTACTGAACTAGCTAGCGCTGCGGCACCGTGTCCTCACATGTTTAATTATTAACAATACAGATTATTTAAATGAAGTTAAAGTTTTATTTGTATAATATAATCAACATGTTTTGCTGCATTTCGTCTTAGAAATGAATACCGTCATCACATGTAAATACGCGCTTTATAAAGTGGCGCAGGTTGTGCAATATTATAACTGTAGTGCAAGTTTACAGTGGGGTAATTGTACTTATAAGTACAAACAGTTCTACAAGGAGCACTTGATGGACTGATTTAGTGCCTTTAGAGTTCTTGGGATGAAACTGTTTCTAAACCGCGAAGTCCGTACAGGGACTAAAGCGTTTGCTGTGGCTCAGGCAGCGTCTGCTTCATGCTGTGTACCGATAATTCTCTTTCCAATCAGCTGCTGCTGTGATTTCGCACTCAGATACAGTGATATAAATACTCCGTGTGGTGCAGTGAGAGTAATGTGGAAAAAGATGATCTGCCGTGGCAACCCTTAACGGGATCAGCTGAAAGAAGATGCAGTGAGAGTTACAACGCTAAAGCAGTTATGGTATTTGGAATACTATGGCTATTCCCTGAACCATTATATTGCTACAGGTTAATTACAATCAGATGCATTACATTAATAAACAATATGCAGTTAATTTCAGTGTATTTATAAAGCCGAGCCAGGAATGTGGATTTAAGAAAGAAAGGGTGATCACACAGGAACAGTAGCACTGCTTTGACGCTGGGTGCCGCCAGTCTGCAAAACCGGGCGGATAAATTGCGCACGCCAAGGAATGAGTTACCGTGGAAATGTGCGTGGCTTTACGCCAAGTTTAGGTTTTATACATCGCGATTTGAGCGTGGAAAGGTTCATACGCAACATTTCTGTGCATAAGCACCGTTTATACATGAGGCCCCAGGTGTTTGACGACCTATTTCCGGGTGCACTTCCAGGTGTTACACAGGCTCAGGAACAACTGCAGTGCCCCCTGGAGGCACCCCTGGATTCCAACAGGGTTGTAGAGAACTCCATCTCCCATGGAGGCACCACTGCCACCCAGGGGGGCTGCCATCTAGCGTCCCGGGGGAGGTACTGTTCTGACCAGGCTTGCTCCCCAGGTCCATACAGTGAAGAGGCATCCTGCCCGGACAAGAACCCCGGCCATCTGTAACAACTTTTTAAAAGTGCCCAATGGAGTTTTAAAATCAGTGCTGAAGTCCAAAGCTAAAATTGCTGACTTCACCCAAACATCCAAACATGACAGACAGCAAATCATTGTAGCAATTCCCGAAAAAATAATATTGAAATTGAAATATTGAATCATTATAATCTTTTGATAATGCATCCGTGAGGTGTTTTTGAGTGCAATAAAATACAGAGTACAGTACATGCTTAGTTACAGTTACATAAAGTGTCACCGAGCCATCTTTTGCACACAAGTTAGGTTTGTTTCATTTTTACTATTATCTTCACAGACATGAATATGTCACTTACATGGTTTGATTTCAAGGAGCAGGAGAAGTACACTGCTGTGACTGAGATTTGCACAAGGCACTATGTAGCCATGGAAAAGTGGAGGCAGAAGCCAGACTGTTAGCATTTAAAGAGACCTAGCCCTGCATTCTGATACATTAAGGGATAGTACTTACTACAGTAATCCCTCCTCCATCGCGGGGGCTGCGTTCCAGAGCCACCCGCGAAATAAGAAAATCCGCGAAGTAGAAACCATATGTTTATATAGTTATTTTTATATTGTCATGCTTGGGTCACAGATTTGCGCAGAAACACAGGAGGTTGTAGAGAGACAGGAACGTTATACAAACACTGCAAACAAACATTTGTCTCTTTTTCAAAAGTTTAAACTGTGCTCCATGACAAGACAGAGATGACAGTTCCGTCTCACAATTAAAAGAATGCAAACATATCTTCCTCTTCAAAGGAGTGTGTGTCAGGAGCACAGGCTGTCACAGAGATAGAGAGAAAAGCAAACAAATCAATAGGGCTGCTTTTAAGTATGCGAAGCACCGCGGCACAAAGCTGTTGAAGGCGGCAGCTCACACCCCCTCCGTCAGGAGCAGACAAAGAGAGAGAGACAGAGTTTGTTTTTCAATCAAAAATCAATACGTGCCCTTCGAGCTTTTAAGTATGCGAAGCACCGTGCTGCATGTCGTTTCAGGAAGCAGCTGCACAAAAGATAGCAACGTGAAGATAATCTTTCAGCATTTTTAGACAAGCGTCCGTATCGTCTAGGTGTGCGAACAGCCCCCCTGCTCACACCCCCTACGTCAGGATCAGAGAAAGTCAGTGCAAGAGAGACAGAGAAAAGTAAGCTGGGTAGCTTCTCAGCCATCTGCCAATAGCGTCCCTTGTATGAAATCAACTGGGCAAACCAACTGAGGAAGCATGTACCAGAAATTAAAAGACCCATTGTCCGCAGAAACCCGCGAAGCAGTGAAAAATCCGCGATATATATTTAAATATGCTTACATATAAAATCTGCGATGGAGTGAAGCCGCGAAAGGCAAAGCGCGATATAGCGAGGGATTACTGTATATATGATGAGGAAAAAATAATCAATATGAGTACTACTGTATTGAACTAAGCCTTTCATTATTAGAGAAGTCAAAGAAAGCACACACATCTAACATCATATCTTACTTATATGGTAACACTTGTCCATCCAACCTCACCTACAATCTGAACTGCACCATCTTATTTCTTGTGTCATCGTCTCACAATTTAGTCATCAGGAGCAACTGTCAAATGAGTAAAAGAAAAAAATATATAAAAAATATACAAGTTGACGAAACTGCTTTCAAGGTAAAACTGAAACAGTAAACTCATTCGTAGTTGAACTTGGACAGAATATTTCTCTGTTTTAACAACATTTATTTATATAGTACGTTTTCCTACAAACAATGTAGCTCAAAGTGCTTTACAAAATGAAACAAGACGGATGAGATCACAAATTTACCAATGCTTTCTCAATGACAGATTTTTAAATTTCAAAAATGTGTACGCTATGCTGTATTCAAAATAACCATCCATCCATCCATTATCCAACCCGCTATATCCTAAACAGGGTCACGGGGGTCTGCTTGACCCAATCCCAGCCCCGGGCAGGGCGCCAGCCCACCGCAGGGCACACGCACACACATATTAAGCACAATTTAGAATCGCCAATGCACCTAACCAGCATGTCTTTGGACTGTGGGAGGAAACCCACGCAGACACGGGGAGAACATGTAAACTCCATGCAGGGAGGACCCGGGAGGCGAACCCAGGTCCCAAGGTCTCCTAACTGCAAGGCAGCAGCGCTACCCACTGTGCCACCCGTATTCAAAATATCTCAATGAAAATTTAATTGTCTTGACCAATTTCCATGGAGAATAAGTGTACCAAGTTACAAGAAAATTGATGCCTTGGTAGCCAAGTTATTTTCATGTGGAGAGACAGAAAGACAGTCCAATAAGACAGACACAGCTATCACAGCAGGTGCTTTTCATCTTACATGTGAACACACCTAAAAATGAAAGACCCAAAGACAAGGCCTAGTCACAATGATGGCACACTGCCCAATACTGAAATAATATCAAGTACGTTCAGAAAATGGACAGAATGTGACTATCACTGATGCTGAGTCACTATAAGAAAACACGTTGATGTGATTTAATTCTGAATTGTGTGAAAACTCAACTTATGATTATACATTTTGAACGCTAGAGGTCACTGTTTCCCCTTTAAACCCAACAGACAGATATGCAGACACAGGGTAAAAGCACAAAGAAGTTCTTTTAATTCTTTTTCCTTCTTCACAGTGCGTTTCAATCACCACAGCCACCACAAACAATGAAATAAACAATAAATCCACACAATGTTCTTTCCTCCGCACCTCCAAGCAAGCCCTGTCCTACTCCTCCCAACTCCTGCTCGTCTGCTGGGTTAACAGCAGTCCTTTAAATAGTCCTTGACCTGCAAGTGCTTCTGTTCTCCCTCCCACGTGACTTGCCAGCACTTCCGGGTCAGATGGACGACTTGAATTTTTCTTGGGCTATGGATGAGCTTTAACTCCTCCAGTCCTCTTGTAGCATTCCCTGGTGGCATCCATGGCACCCAGCAGGGTAGTGGTATTAAACTACATGTCTCATAGTGCCTCGTGGGAATCCGGGGCACCGTTGCAGTCCAGGGGAGCTGTCATCTAACGTTTTGGGGGAGGCAGTGTCCTTGAAAATCTGCCTTCCCCCATACTTCCATCGCAGGGTGTCCCAGCTGGGTTGAGCTGCCAGCCATCTTTTACAACATTTACTACCTAAAATTTGATTAATTCTATTCAATCTTTTGCTGCGGTGGGCTGGCGCCCTGCCCGCGGTTTGTTTTCTGCCTTGCGCCCTGTGTTGGTTGGATAATGGATGGATGGATATTCAATCTTTTGTTCAATATATTTCAACAACAGTGAGGGTATGGCTGCCTTAAAATTGACCAGATAAGTAGAGTCATTAGTGTATTAATATTATGCATTAAAATTAATATTTATTTAAAAAATTGAAGAAAACAACTGTAATGCATCCTTGTCATGTAAGACAACTAAATACAGTAGATAAAGGTTATTCCCAAGCTGAAATAAAAATCAGAAAAGAAGATTAGGGACACATTGCAGCCTTCATCTTGATCATGTACATCATTCTGAGTAAAGGTTTCTTGAAATAATTCTTCACTGACTTAAACTGAGCTCACCACAGTATAATTGTAATTAATATAGTAAAAATTTTAAAGTACCTTAAATGCAACCTAACCCTCAATCTTCTAACACTGATGTATTTTGTGGCAGTGTCCTATTAATGTTTAACACATTTGACACACTTGAGTATCGAGGCTGTGTTTAACTGTCTGTCTTAACTTTTTAAGGAGCTAAGAAACTTTGGTCTCATCTGCAACCATTATATGCGTTTAAGCCATCAAACTGACAATTGTATTTCTTATTTAGTATGAGAAACTAAATGCTTAAAGTCTAAAGAGCAGATTCTGTCACCTAGGGATTGAGGTGTTTTAACTTCTAAGTCCTTGGTTTACTTTCTTTCTCTTCATCATTCTTTAAGAACTACCCCTGACAGCACTTTCATTATAAATAAAACTAGGTTGACACTGACATACTATTGCTTCATTCATCAATTTTGTCTTATTCTTGGCAGATCTAGTTTAGCTTTCTCCAAATTTCAAGTTGATTCAAATGGGAGTAGCAAACATTGATGCCAACACAAAAATTCTAACTTATATGTTCAAACAATTCATTCGTCAGAAGTCAAATTGTTATCAATGAGATTTAGAAAGAATAGAAGGTCTGCAAGAAGAAGAAAATATGCACATTTTGCAAAACAAAACGGCATTTTGATATTATAAGTAAACAAATTAAAACATCTAAACTTAAAATAAATGTGCACATACTTTTTCATTTCTCTGTTGCAAGAATTGTTAGTATGAAGTGAAATGTGGCCAAAGCCACCGTTGTCAAACCCATTTTTGTTAAGTATCATACATATTATTTTAAAACTAGCCCCACATGCTCTTAATGAGGAAAAGAAAATTCTTCTAAAAGAAAACATAAAATTGGGAAGATGGATTTGCAGCTCATTCTGGCATTTTATAAATTTTAAGTGGGTATAAAAATGGCTGGACATGTTTCCTGCTTCATTTCGGATGCGTCCTACTTACATCTCGCATTCCATCAGTGATTGTCGTATTCATTATTGTGTGGATTTGCTTGGAAGTGAGTATAGTTGTCTTGTAAATGAACACTATGTTCACTCAAACGTACTATGAGAGCTTCTAAATGTCTAACTTCCTTTGATTTCTTGCTAATCCTAAAATTTATTATCTGTATCACACTGGTCTCCATCAAAATCCTCCTGTGCGAACAAATCAGAATACTTTATAGATTTAGGTGTACTGAATCCATTTCTTTAATTGGAATTTCTCTAACCCAAACCATTTTTGCAAGATTCAATTAAAATCCCAGATCAAAAAAAGAAATTTTTAAAAAAATAAGTTATGTTTATTTAATAGTATTTTTTCATGTTTAGCACTTTTTTGGAAGTATATTTTGAGCTGAAAAATGGCAGCCATCTCCATTCTTAATATTAGTTGAGGTGGAAGCAACACATTTTTTGGCTCTCAATGAGTATTTTGTGTTTCTCTTCTTATTGTTTCATAATAATGAGGATTTTGTATTTCGAAGGTTTGAAGAATAACATTTTATTGTCCAGAAGAAAGTTGTTGCACCCTTAATCACAGGAAATAGTGTGACAATGCAAAAAAATATAATTTATATTTTTGAAGCCTAAAATTTAGGTTATACACTAAATTGAGATTTTTTTGTTTACTGAATTATTTGATTATAGTGTCATGTACCATTATTTAAAATAAACCTTTTGCACCTACCTGTAAGGCTCTCCGAAATATAAGGAATAAATATTAAATAAATATATAAATACCAAGAAAATATTAAAATGAATATTCTCAAGAACTAGTATACACAAAAATTTGAAGCTGCACCGTAGTCAATTAAAGACAAGTATCTGCAATCAAAAAGAGAATTTAGATGACAGCGACTGGATTTTAGCTTAGACAATGCCTTCATCAGTAATATTGGATGGTAATCATTTATGGATAAGTATGCAATGAGGAAGAATTTGACAACGTATAACATCTGAATGGGTGCTAAAGTGCAATCTGTGATATACTTTGATAGTTTTTCTTCAATTACATAGCATTAATGATTCTTATTCATATGGTAATGTTACTGTAAAAAACTTTTTCTATGTTGATCTCTTTTAACCTGAGCAAGCACCAACAGTAAAGACAGCTTCTGAAAAAACAGTTAAATAACAGCTACAAGTAATGAATCAAACAAGTAGAAAAAAGGAATTTTTCTTCAGGGAGGAGATGAAGGTTTGGGGACCAGTCAAGAAATTGTTTAATATTGAGAAATTCAGCAAAATAGAGAAAAAGTTCAAATGAAATGATTACAGACATTGTCATCCTTCAGAGTTTTTATCAGGCAAAAATGATCAAAAACAATTGTAACCCCAGCAGTCATCGTGCAAGTTGTCCACTGGTCTGAGGGTAGAAGAATCAAAGCTATTAGTGACCCCGTTTCCCTAGTGGATGTTGTCCTTGTGCTTATCTCAGTAGAGTTGTGTGGATGCTCACTATGCACATGCGCAAAAAATGTGTTGTGCAATTTTCTTTCATTGTATCATTAATGCATTTGTTTTGAAATGAAAGCCTTCATTAATTTCTTGACTTTATAATTAAATATTATATAAAACATTACATTTGCAATTTGATAAAAGGGACAACTACATATGAGGTGTTTGATAACAAACTCATACATTTTGCCTTTTGCATTTAAAGCTGCATAGCTGAGTGTACAGCACATTCGCTATCAATAGCTAGACACAACTGGAACCATAAACAGCATATAAACAATATTTTTCCTTTTTACCAATAGGATTTACTCAATTTAACTTAACTTTTCTACTATTCATCTTTTATCTATCATATCATTATGTACACTCCTCTAAATATTAGTCAATTTGTGAGTGCAGTTTAACTTGTGAACGTTCAATGTTATCAATTTATGAAAAATGTTCATGAACAAAATTCGTATTTTTATTTATTTATTAAAAAAAGCATGAAATGAATGAAACTTTAAAATTTGTACAAAATGAAAACTTTGTAAACAACCATCTTTACATTTCCTCATTTCAAACATAAGTAAAGATGTTGTACATGCATATAATTACAGGAGTGTGAAGTAGGCACAGAAAGAGTCATTTTTTAATAGTGAAATATTGGAAAATCCTTCAGCAACACAGTAAGCACTATTCTGTACTTGCGAAAAAGGTAAGGGAGGAAATAGCATATCAAGTGATTTATAAAGTCAAACTACTACATAGGATATACACTTATTCTAACTATTCAGTACTAAAAAAGCGTGACCTATTACTGAAAATATGAGCGGAGCAGTGGTGCCATTTTAAGAAATAAACCTAATTACATACAAAGATGACATTTAATATTTATGTGTAATTTACCACATGTAGTTTGTAATGATGGCTGAGAAAAAAAAATTATATTATTCTTCGTGTTTTTATGATGAATGGAGAAAAACATTCAGATAAAATGGATGCCTATGGAGTCCCAACACTAAGCAACAGTGAAAAATGTAGAAGATTCCATGAAAAAAATGTTAGTTACTAACATGTGTTCATGTGTTAAAATGTGTTCACATGGGAGCAAGCTTTTGAAATGAAGATGGGATTCTTGACCAATGAGAGAGCTGGGTCTTCAATTCAAAAGCTTGATCTCATTTGAATGTGTTTTCTTTGGGTGCAGATCTGTTTTTTCCAGAAATATTTATTTAACAATATTTTAGTAAAAATGCATGCTCCTTGCCTGTTATGAGAGTACAACTGAGTGACTTGATATGTGGATTATGTGAGGTTTCCTCAAGAATGTTTTTCTGTCTTTTGCTGTGTTTTAGCGTTGGTCTCCATAGAAAACCATTCTATCAGAAAGTTTGTTATCTCGAATCTCTTTGAAAACATGACATTATTTTTTTTCTTAGCCATCACTAGAAACTACATGGAGAAAGCAATATATTACCAAAAAATATTTTATCCAATTAATGAAGAGTAACGCAGTAAAATGCATGAGTTAATTAAAACTTATTTTAATCTTTAATGCATAGATGCATGTAGTCTTAATTAATGACTATTTTTGTTAACTTGACGAGGTGAACAATCTTGCTTGTTATGGCAGGAGGCTTTAAGGCGTACACAGTATTTTAATTGTAAGAGAAAGAAGAGGAGTAGTGATGGAGGAGTATTATCAGAATTTCCATCACTTCATAACAAATTCAAATACTTCTTGTAGAGCATCATCAAAAGCTAACTGAAATACTGTACAGTATAGAAAGTTAAGCTAATAGCTTCAAGAACACTGCATCAAATGTGTTCAGTTCATTTAATTTGTCTTTGCTAACTTGAAGTTACTGTACTGTGCACTCTCATTCATTCTTCCTATCATGATTATAATGTAAGGAGCTGCATGTACAAGATCCTCATTTTCATTTATTTAATATATTTATTTTCTTTATTAGTTATCATTCTGTTTCATTAGAAGCAAATTACAAAATAGTATTTACCTTAAAAATACCTCTTCAAATGCTTCCAAAATCAACCATTTAAGGAATATATTGTATATCAAAATAATTTTTTATTTAAAAGTGGAGAAACCTAAGTGAATTTTGCTCCATTAAATGTGAATATAAATGTCTTTATTTCGCAGAAGACCACTAACATGAACTAGTTGCACTTTTGGTTAAAGTTTATGAAAACAAAACTTAAAAGGAAATTTAGTTCGAATGAGGAAAGCCTAAAAAAGCAAAAACTCTCATTGTAAACATTTTTCCCATGATTTTAGATTTGTCATGCTGAAGAAGTATGTATTCTTATTTATTAAAATAAATGTCTCATTACTTTAGAGCTCTTTGTTGCTTTAGGTCAAGTTATGTTCATTCATATCTGAATTTATAAAATGCCGTTTTTAAAGATGGTAGATGCACTGATGCTGCCATATTGCTTGTTGTGTTAGTGTTGGCTAATGCTTAGGTTGAGGGAATTTCCCATAAATAATGTCTGCACTGAGATGACATCATAAGTAAAGGAAATATTCCTCCCTAACTGTATTTACTAATTTGTGCTCAATTACACACCAATTATTGTGGTTATAACAAAAACCCAGCAGTAAAAAAGCCATTGAGAATTTGGCACTGGCTAGATGCCATTTTCACTGCATGTTATTGTGTGAATTGCACACTTAAAGAAAATCCTATATTTCCTTCTTCGTTGGGGGTACCCTGCAATTTAAATTATGGTGCATGCAGCATATTGAGATCCTTAAAGATTTAAATATTAATTGCTTTTTGCATAATTTGAACAATGGGCGGCACGGTGGCGCAGTGGTAGCGCTGCTGCCTCGCAGTTTGGAGGCCCGGGTTCACTTCCCGGGTCCACCCTGCGTGGAGTTTGCATGTTCTCCCCGTGTCTGCGTGGGTTTCCTCCGGGCACTCCGGTTTCCTCCCACAGTCCAAAGACATGCAGGTTAGGTGGATTGGTGATTCTAAATTGGCCCTAGTGTGTGCTTGGTGTGTGGGTGTGTTTGTGTGTGTCCTGCGGTGGGTTGGCACCCTGCCCGGGATTGGTTCCCTGCCTTGTGCCCTGTGTTGGCTGGGATTGGCTCCAGCAGACCCCCGTGACCCTGTGTTCGGATTCAGCGGGTTGGAAAATGGATGGATGAATAATTTGAACAGCTCTCTTAGGAAATATCCCCAGTATATTTCTTAGGGCAGAATGTAAGTTTTATTCAATGTATTACAGTATATGTCATCTTAGGGCAGCACGGTGGCGCAGGGGCAGCGCTGCTGCCTCGCAGTTAGGATGACCTGGGTTCACTTTCCAGGTCCTCCCTGCATGAATTTTGCATGTTCTCCCCGTGTGTCTACGTGGGGGTTTGTCTCCTGCCTTGCGCCCTGTGTTGGCTGGGATTGGCTCCAGCAGACCCCCGTAACCCTGTAGTTAGGATATAGAGGGTTGGATAATGGATGGATGGATTATATCTCATCTTGTTAAAACTGCAAAATTTTACTCTATGAAAGTAATGCTGTTAACTCATCCTGCAGGTAAATAAGTAATCTTAAAGTTTTAGAAAGTGTACATGCAAATTTAGCAATAAGGTTTTATGGTGATGATGAGAGGTGTATATTGTAGTGGCAGACAGTGCTGACGACCCAGGAGGCTTTGCAGCATGGCACCTAAAATAAGACTAAGAGGATGACCAATCCGGTATGGAAATTTGTTGTCCGCATATTGATCTGGCAAAATTTTACATCGGATGCCTTTCCTGACGTAACCATCCCCATTTATCCAGGCTTGGGACTGGCACAAAGAAACACACTGAATTGTGCATCCCCTGTGGCTGGGTTAGTGGTTTCTAGCTTACACAGAATAATAAAAATATGTAGTGTGGCAAAGACGCTTTATTGGCGCCGACCTGACACAGACTGACACCAGAGGCACAGGTAATATAAACAAACTATTTATTTTTTCTTCAGCCGTGGGGCACATCTTTCCCGTGTCCCACAGGCCCTACACAGTCTCCAAAACACACAAAGAGAAGTCACCCCAAATCACACTCTGTCAAATCCACTACTCCTCCCAGGCAGCTTCGTCCTTCTGCTCCTAACTCTAGCACCCTGAGTAGTGGCTGCAGGCTCCTCTTATAGCCCACCCGGAAGTGCTGCAGGTGCCCGTTGACCTACTTCCGGCTGCACTTCCAGGTGTGGCTGCGCTCTCGCCCAGACGGGCTCATTAAGCCGTGCAGCTCCACCTGCAGAGGCCCCGACGCAACCCAGGGGGGATGCCAACAAAGGTTCTGCAGGGACGTTCCCATTGCTGTTCCCCCGGATCCAGTGACAAAGGGGCATCCTGGCTGGGCATGGGTCCCGGCCATCCACCACAGTAGGCATAAGTTGTTCTAATCCTAACTCTTACATTTTTAATGCTTAGTGAAATACAATATTTACTTTCTCATGTGCTTGTAATACTTTTGTAGTATGTGTAGATTACCAATTTTAAGAATACACTTTTTTATACTAGAGGTATTAAAACTGACAAAATGGACATGCTAGAAATTAGTGTTTGCAACTCACTTTGCACTGAAGGACAACAAACAGTTTGTCAGCTGTAGATGGTTAGTTTGAGAAGGCGAAAGAAATCCAGACAGTTAGCTTTTGCTGTTTCTGCAGCTATTTCTGGCACTTCTGCACCAATAAATGTGTGGGTACAAGAAAGGAGCCAGCAACAGTGGGACTGTTACAGCTGTAGCTCTCCTCCATTGTTGTTTCGCCGCACTACCAGTACTGGCTGATGATGACTCTACTCACGCCATCCATATAGGCAAAAAAACACATGAATTCTGATCTGACTGTTCTCATTTATGTTGCATGGCTACAAATCGGATACATATCTAATCTAAGACTCACTATGAAAGTGACTCAAATCTGATTTGAATTGATCGGATGTCTGAGTTCACACAGCACTGAAAACATTAGACTTGTGTCACAAGTCACTTGAGTCACTTCAGCCTGGAAATTTAGACTAATTTTGTCAGTTCTATTAGTCAGTATACAGTATTGTGTGATTGCAATTACTTTTAATTTGTTCTGGATAAATATTGAATGTCAATCTGAACTTGTTATTGCCAATGTATGTTAATATGTTTTATTATAAAAGTCACTCCTTTATCTTATATTAAATTGTAAACCTGTTATCATTTGATAAACTGTAATCTTCTAAGGAAAAACTAGAGAATATAACCTAAAATATAAATGATCTAATTCATTAATGAATATTTACTTTAAAACTCTGTGCAGCATACTTTATATAGGAAGTTGTTTCAAAAGTAAATCATATTAAAGTTAACTTAAGTACTAGCATTATACAGTAACGTTATGATGAAAGTTTTCTTTATACTGCTTAACCTTTATAAGATAAATTATGTGTTCATTTGTATGCACAGTATACAGTTTCCTTTCTGTTTTGAAAGGAATTGTGGTATTATGTATGGATTTACAGTTATTTTTCATATACTATTACATACTGGATATTAATGCAATATATAATCCCTTAGTTTCATTTAAATAATAGTTTTACAAGTTTTTCAAGTTAACCAATATGTGCTATAGTTAAAAAACAAAGCATATTATTCTCTTTATTATTTAGTCGCTATTGGCAATACGAGTATAAAAAAGCAGAAATACACAATTATTTTAATTAAATCTTTTAATTTATCATGCAGCATAATAGGATGGCATTTAACATAAAAATGCTGATTTTCATCCCTGTGGTTCTTCCAATCTTCATTTCATACACCTTTAATTTTAAAATGCCACACACTTTTTGTAAATCTTGGCTACATCCTTGTTTTTATCAGCATTTGTGATGAGAAGAAAGCAAACCAGTCTCATTTGCATTGATTAGTTCTGCTTGGCATTATGTAACAGTGGAATTTCTGTCACAAACCTGAATGTCATTTGTTATCAGAATCAATGCATCACAAAACTGCTGTTAATGTCTTATCGTTTGATTTCTTAAAAATGTCTGCTAAGAAACATTTAAGTGGATAAAAGAATTGAGTTAAATATTAATGATCTAATTTGATGTAAGGTACTGATTTAATTCCTAAACAGTTGTACATTTACACTCTTAACACATTCAGAGGTTAGTCAAATTGCAAGTTCTATTAAGGTACTTTGCACTCAGAGTTTACGTTGGTTTACTTTAGACAAAGGTAATGATTACTGATATAGCAGGAAATGGTCACAAATCAGAGAAATTATTCTGTCATTACAGGTTCAAAGCATTTTATTACATATACTACTCTTATTAAAAAAGAAAGAACAGCACACATTCATGCATTTTGTAGAAGAGTGAGTTTAAACTTCACCGATAAAGTATACTGAAGTGAACCTGTGTCCAATATTTTTCATACAATTACATGCAATGGATAATTACGTGTTTTTATGGTATATATAGTACTAGAAATACCAGATTTTTTTTGTGACTGGTGTTGCAATACTACATCCAGGGACAAACTTAGGAGGAAGGGGATCCTGGATGTGAATCATTGTTCAGGCCCCCCAACAGGTGTTCTGAGAGAGCCAGGCAAAAACTAGTATGTTAAAAAAGTCTGGCCTTGATGCTGACAATCTTAACAATTTCCGGCCTATTTCCCACTTACCTTTCCTGTCAAAAGTTCTTGAGCGTGTTGTAGCTTCCCAACTCACCAATTACCTAACCTCTAATAATTTGATGGAACCCTTTCAGTCTGGTTTCAGGGCGCGGCACAGCTGTGAAACTGCTCTGCTACGGGTAACCAATGATTTGCTTATGGCAGCAGACTCTGGACAAACTAGCATATTAATTCTGTTAGACCTCAGTGCAGCATTTGACACTCAGGTCAGACATGACATTCTACTGTTCAGAATGGAGAACATGCTGGGTATCTCTGGCACTGCCCTCCAGTGGTTCAAGTCCTATCTGACTGATCGGCAAGAGTTTGTTAGTCTTGGCAACAGCAGCTCCAGCTCAGCGCCAGTCACACAAGGAGTCCCTCAGGGCTCTGTCCTCGGTCCTCTGCTTTTCTGTATTTATATGCTTCCCCTTGGCCATATTATCCATAGTTATGGATTGGGTTATCATTTTTATGCAGATGATACTCAGCTCTACTTCAATGTTAAAAGTGAAACTTCATCAGAGCTTTCACAACCTGCCTTAGTGAAATTAAAACCTGGATGGAGCAGAACTCTTTAAAATTAAATTGCAATAAAACTGAACTCCTTCAAATTGGGACTAAAATGCAACTTAATAAAATGAGCTCCTTAACAGTCCATCTTGGCAGTGATCTCATCAGACCTGCCTCTACTGTAAAAAATCTTGGTGTCATTTTTGATTCCTTCCTCACTTATTCCGCCCACATAAATCACATTAACAAACTTTCTTACTTTCACCTCCGTAACATATCCCGTGTTCGCTCCTTCCTCTCCTTCTCTAATGCTGAGAAACTTGTCCATGCTTTTATCACATCCCGCATCGATTATTGTAATTCCCTACTGGCAGGTGCCCCTTCTAATCTTATATCACAGCTCCAGCTTATTCAAAACTCAGTTGCAAGAGTCCTTACTGGAACCAGCAGCAGCGAGCACATCACACCCATCCTGCTCCGTCTTCACTGGCTCCCTGTGTCCTACAGAATCGAATATAAAATCCTACTAATAACCTACAAAGCTTTAAATAACCTCGCACCAAACTACATCAGTGACCTTCTCCATCACTATGTGCCTGCCCGCCCACTAAGGTCCTCTGATTCTGGTAATCTTGTTGTGCCCCTCACTAATCTACACTCCATGGGTGACAGGGCCTTCAGCTGTATAGCACCCAGACTCTGGAATGACCTACCAAAATTAATCAGGTCAGCTGACTCCATGAATTCTTTTAAAAAACAACTCAAAACTCATCTGTTCAGGAAGGCTTTTAGCTCTACTTGACTTTATTACCCTTCTCTCAGTTTACATCTCTGTCAAGTTGCTAATGTAACCTGTATGTGTGTGCTAGACCATCAATTATGTTGTCTGTTTTTTTCTCAGAATTTACTGTCTTAATCTTCTTTATTTATTTATCTGGTTTGTACAATGCTATATACTGTATATTCTGCTGTTCTTTATTTATTCTGTAAGTGCCTTGAGCATGGGAAAGGCGCTATATAAATAAAATGTATTATTATTATTATGTCAAAGCTTAGGATTCTCCTAAACTTGAGCAAGCAGTACACAAGGGCAGTAAGTACTATATGAGTATGCAGCAAACATTGTGGGAACAGCATCTGAAATTAGGAATGATGTATATTGTCTCATTCACTGGGGTTGATTCAGATGCAGGGAAACACTCTTGCAAACAGCTTTTCAATTCAGAGGAAGCACACTATTTGCTTAATCAGCTGTTGGCTGATACCTCATAATGCTCTAATCGTATGTTGCTTTGAGAGTTTAAAGCCAATGAAATCACCTTCTGTTCTCTTCTTTCTCTGTCCTGTGCAGACTGCCTCCGGTTCCAACCCAGCATCTCAGTGATGATGTTAAAGAGTTTAAAGGGGACTACCGGTAGATTGGCAGGGATATTTCTTTGAAAAATAAAGAACAAATGTTTTTTCATACATCTTGGTAAAATTCTGGATCCTACTGTTTAGCCCATGCCTAAGCCTGGCTGTGACTATAGTACACCTCTTTCAGAATTACCTATAAAATGGTGATATTATGAATTATTTTATGTATTGTGAAATGTAGCATTTATTTGATAATATACTGCTCAAAAAATTAAAGGAAAATCAAGTCAATGAAACGTCTGGGCTATTGATCTGGTCAGTTAAGTAGCAGAGTGGGTTGTTATTCAGTTTCAGCTGCTTTCGTGTTATTGAAATTAACATCAGGTGCACTAGAGGGGCAACAATGAGATGACCCCCAAAACAGGAATGGTTTAACAGGTGGAGGCCACTGACATTTTTCCCTCCTCATCTTTTCTGACTGTTTTTTTTACTAGTTCTGCATTTGTCCCTACTGGTAGCATGAGGCGATACCTGGACCCTACAGAGGTTGCACAGGTAGTCCAACTTCTCCAGCATGGCACATCAATATGTGCCATTGCCAGAAGGTTTGCTGTGTCTCCCAGTCTTCAAGGACATGGAGGAGATTCCAGGAGATAGGCAGTTACTCAAAGAGAGCTGGACTGGGCCATATAAGGTCCTTAACCCAGTATTTGCCCCTTTGGGCAAGGAGAAACAGGATGAGCACTGCTAGAGCTCTACAAAATGACCTCCATCAGGCAACTGGCGCGAAAGTCTCTGACCAAACAATCAGAAACAGACTTCATGAGGGTGGCCTGAGGGCCCAACGTCCTCTAGTGGGCCCTGTGCTCACTGCCCGGTCGGCACTGTGGAGCTTGATTGGCATTTGCCATAGAATACCAGAATTGGCAGGTCCACCACTGGCGCCCTGTGCTTTTCACAGATGACAGCAGGTTCATCCTGAGCACATACGTATGACAGACGTGAAAGGGTCTGGAGAAGCCGTGGAGAATGTTATGCTGCCAGTAACATCGTTCAGCATGACCGGTTTTGTGGTGGGTCAGTGATGGTCTGGGGAGGCATATCCATGGAGGGACTCACAGACCTCTACAGGCTAGACAACGGCACCTTGACTGCCATTAGGTATTGGGATGAAATCCTTGAACCCATTGTCAGACCCTGTGTTGGTGCAGTGGGTTCCTCTTGGTGCACAACAATGGCTGGCATCATGTGGCAAGAGTATGCCGGCTGATCTTGGAGGATGAAGGAATTGATACCATTGACTGGCCCCCATGCTCGCCTGATCTAAATCCAATAGAACACCTCTGGGACATTACGTTTCGGTCCATCTGACGCCGCCAGGTTGCACCTCAGATTGTCCAGGAGCTCAGTGATGCCCTGGTCCAGATCTGGGAGGAGATCCCCCAGGACACCATGCATCGTCTCATTAGGAGTATGCCCCAACGTTGTCAGGCATGCATACAAGCATGTGGGGGCCATATAGACTACTGCAAATTTCAGCAAAATGGATAAGCCGGATGCATCATTTTTTCATTTTGATTTTTGGGGTGAACTCAGCCCTCTGTAAGTTGATAATGTTCATTTCCATCAAACGATGTGGCATCCTTTTGTTCCTAACACATTACCCAGTTAATATCAGTATAGATATCCAGCATTTTTATCCTATTGAGTTCTGTTAAGCAGATATTTTACATCGTGTAACATCATCTGGAAGTGCAGATTTTTAAATAATTTGAAAGTTTAAGAGCTTGTTGGTGTCTCTCCTCTGGAAACGCTTGGAAATGTACAATGCAGGATATGACTCCAAAGTGGACCATTGGTGTAGATGAAAATTTGAAGTACTTTGAGGTCAGATTAGGAGAAGAACAACCCATATCTTGATGTAGCCTAAACCTGAAAGTTCAAGATTAATTGATTACAAACTGTAATTCTATTTAGCAGCCCAGGGGATACTAATAGTAATTAAAATTAATCACATTTTGCAGCAGTATGCAAAAAAAAAAAAAAGAAAAGGTCATTTCAGAAACACATAGTTGGTCTGTGGAAATACACAAACATATGCATATATCTACAGTAAATGTTTTAATTCATAAAATGTTGTTATAAATAAGTTTATATAAATGAATAAATATTGTAGCTGTGTTTTCCCAAAATTACCAATGTTCTGCAGCTTTAGGTGCTTCATGGTATTGTAGCAATTGTGTGATACGTTGAAATGATTACACAGACCAAATATCTTGATTTTAAAAGCTTTTGTAAAAGTTCAAAATAAAACAGTTCACACAAAAAATAGAGAAAAAATAGATATTGCAAAGTAAATAACAGTTGTTGTTTAAGAATAGTTCTTCTATAGCTTATATCTTGTTTTGTTTCTTTAAGTTTGCTTTTACAGTCGAATCATTTCTATACTGTCAGAAAACTGTATGTCTAATCCATTCACAAACTGCAAATGGGTCTATCAGTCCATGCTAGCAATGAAATGTGTACACGCTTATGTATTCGCCCTGCAATCGACTGGTGCCCTGTCCAGGGATTGTTTCTACATTGGCCCCACACACCTGTGGCTCTCCTTAGGATTAAGCGGGCTTAGAAAATGTCATGTTACGGTAGGAGTATGCAGTATTAAACTAAAGCAAGTAATTTTATTTTAGTCATTACAATTATTAGAACAATGCCAGTCAGTCAGTCATTTTCCAACCCGCTATATCCCAACACAGGGTCACAGGGGTCTGCTGGAGCCAATCCCAGCCAGCACAGGGCGCAAGGCAGGAACAAACCCCGGGCAGGATGCCAGCCCACCATAGGGCACACACACCCGTGCACTAAGCACAATTTAGGATTGCCAATGCACCTAACCTGCATGTCTTTGGACTGTGGGAGGAAACCCACACAGACACGGGGAGAACATGTAAACTCCATGCAGGGAAGACCCGGGAAGCAAACCTGGGTCTCCTTACTGCGAGGCAGCAGTGCTACCACTGTGCCATCGTTGCCGCCCATTAGAACAATATATAAATTTCAAATAATGCATAAATGCATTACTTTTCTGCATTGCCTTCTCCAAAATATGTACTGTATTATTTATTCCTGGTTAATACAATATAGCATATAATCATTTAGGGGCGGCACGGTGGCGCAGTGGGTAGCGCTGCTACCTCGCAGTTGGGAGACCTGGGAACCTGGGTTCGCTTCCCGGGTCCTCCCTGCGTGGAGTTTGCATGTTCTCCCCGTGTCTGCGTGGGTTTCCTCCGGGCGCTCCGGTTTCCTCCCACAGTCCAAAGACATGCAGGTTAGGTGGATTGGCGATTATAAATTGGCCCTAGTGTGTGCTTGGTGTGTGGGTGTGTTTGTGTGTGTCCTGTGGTGGGTTGGCACCCTGCCCGGGATTGGCTCCTGCCTTGTGCCCTGTGTTGGCTGGGATTGGCTCCAGCAGACCCCCGTGACCCTGTGTTAGGATATAGCGGGTTGGAAAATGGATGGATGGATATAATCATTTATTATAAAACTGTGTTTTTCTGATTTCAAACACTGAAGAAATTATACAGAATGATGTTTACTTAAAAAGACACATTACTTTCTTAAGGGGTGTTGTCCATTTTTGCTTTATAAAAATGTGATACTGTCTGGTGTAAAGAGGCATGCCTGCATATTGCATGAAAGAAACCAAATTGTACAGATAATATCTGATTTACTATGCTGCTTGAAAGCATGATGTTCATTTGACACTTGTCATTAAGGTATTTTCTCTTTAAGTACAACTTTGATGTTGTGCTTTCAATATTATTGAACACTATATTGACATCGGCAGAATGAATTTTGCTCATGGTGACTTTTCTGTTTTTTTCTTTTAAAGGAAAATCTCTTCCAATCGCTGACATTCATTACACTGTGTCTGTTTGGACACTTTTCTTCATTCAGTATGAGCTCAGCAATCTGAAAATGCAGAAAAGACTGAAAATATTTATGCCAGATTTAGTTAAGACCTGAATATGACATATAAAGGGGGAAAGAAAAAGGAGAAAATGCCATACATGTGCAAAATACACATACAAAAGGACATGTAGAAGTAAGTTGATATTCTACTGTATAGTAAAACTGAAGGGAATTAATAAGAGAAGAAAGGAAAAGGGTAAAATTGAGGTGATTTTGAGAATAACTGGTAGTAGGTACAATACTTGTGATGGAGAGGAATCCTTAACCATAGCAAAGAATATGTGTCTTCTGTGTCTTCTAGTTACATAACTGAGAATCAATGAGTTGGAGCAAAAAAACAGAGTAAGATTCCAACTAAAAAATGTTTATTATACTGTACTACATTCCTCCATTTAAAACAGAAAACCTTTAAATGTTTCCAAGGACACTGGTGCTAGAACATTTCTAAAGACGTGGTAAATTCAGTGCACTGCATCATTTAAAAATATTCAAGAAAAATAAAAATAATCAAATGATGGCTATCATTTTCCATATTCTGCAGAATTCATTTATTATTCTTGTTGTTTGAGAAATGCAGAATGAATCCATATAACTAAAATTGTAATGCCCTCTATTCTTCATTTCCTTTTTTGATGTTATGTATCTGTTTTGCACGCTAAGGACCACATTTCAACTCTCCGATCACGTCTTGTTTGTTTGTTCTCCAGTCACACAAAAATACGCAACCAATATTTACAAAATTTTGCTCACAGGTTGCTATTGAGACAACTTAAATGATAAGCTATATGGCATTTCAAAAATATAATCGAGGAGTGAGGTTACAACACAAAAAATGTACATTATTCCAAAACAGATGAATTGATCTTAATGAAATTTTCCATGGATAATAAATCTAAATCAAACTAAAATACAGAGATGTTACCATCAGCAACCATGCCCTCTTGTGTCAGGAGTGGTACTTGTCCCCATTTCACTGTGAATGAAGACTGTCCTTTTCAGCAGTACATGCCAACCAAACCACCAATGTATCTATATGTAAAAAATTCTAAGGGTTGCCTGTCTATTATGCAAAACCTCATAAATCCCTGAGCCTTAAACCATGATCTTGGTCTCAATCGATAGCTTATGCTGTGATAAATGTAACACAAACCATGAATTGGATGTGCAAGCTACCTTGGCCATGAATTTGGACTTTGAGGCTTTCTCAAAGCAAGTAGTGAAACAGTCGCATGGAGTGAGTTACAAGAAAATCACAGTGGTGCATGCTGCTGACAGGAGATACACAACAGTGTGTGCCATTCACAGGAAAAGTACAACATCATTGGCGTGCAGAGTTGATGACAGGAAGAGAACCATGACTGGCTCTAGTGACAGTGCATTGCACAGGCCAACTTATCGTTTTCATTGCAAGCTGCAGTAATGTACTCCGAGAGGAACATAAAGTCAGATATGACCAAAGAATTACACTGCAAAAAATGCTTATGCAAAAACTAGACAAAAAAAAAAACTTTAAATGGGAATTGTTTTGGTTTTATTTAGCAAAAAACTCTGCCAATGGGGAAAGCAAAATTTACTTGACAAGATTTCTTAAAGTAAGCTAAACAATCATAAATACAAATTTTTTGATAAGTCAATAATTCTTATAATAAGGAAAACAAGATTTAGTATCATGATATAAATACTTTTCCACTTGCTTAGATTTCATTTTTTGCAGTGTAGGGGTGCGGCCTTCCTCTGCCAATGTTATTGGGCTTCAGGTTCATCAAGCAAGTGACATGTCTGTCAGGAAAAGAGCTGTAGCGACATCACATGGCAGTGAAGGACATTGCAGCAACCTCGGCAGTGTGACCTGATGTGGTGTATTGCATGAGAGGTGCATGCACCACCTTTCTTTAAGGACAGGAGAGTGTTACTAGTATTTATTATGCAAGTTAACAATGGGAAGCCAGCTAGGAAAGCACCTGAAAAAAAATAAGGCAAGAGGATGGTGTTAGACATAACGCAGGGATTTTAAAGGTCACAACATCATATGTGACAATTTTTTCACCTTTTTTGAAATTTTGTACAATGTGATTGAAATCATTTCAACTCCATTCTAATAAATGTTACAATTTTCCATCATTCCATTTTTATTTCTAAGGAAATTCTCCAATAAGCCAGTCACACACAAAACTAAGTTTATCATTGTTTAGACAAAAGATAAGGAATGAAATATGAATTGTAAGTTTTTTGAATGAAGATAAAAAATAGTTAAATATTATTATTGGGAAATATTAAATAACATTCATACAGTTGAAAAATATATTTGGTTATAACCTTTTGCATGTTGTTTTAGCAGGCAAGGTTCAAATTGACCTAAAGAAAAAAAGGTGATTTTTAATTTAAACTTAATGGAATGGTTTAATTAAAAAGTTGATACTACCATTTAATACTGTATTACATGATTTATGTGAAAGCATCCATTTTGGGAAAGAATCCCAAATTTAAACGCTAAGACTTTAAACCCTGTGCTGTGAAAGTACAAAGTTGAAATATAAAATGCTTGTAATTCAAAAAGAACAACAACAGATGGCAGAGTAGTACCATTTAAAGAAAACATCACATTCTAAAACCATTCTGCATCCCTATTTATACTGCATTAGGATGCATTAGAATGTTAAATTGCAGGAGTGCATATCATAACAGATTTCAGTATTTATGCTAATTGTTAAAGTGCATGAAAAGAATCCAAACACACATTTATCTGATTTTACAGTTTCTAAACATTTATGTTGATTAATTTTATATTATTCATTTATGTGCACTTACTAATGTGTCCAGCTGCTACACCAGTTGAAGATTGTCTTTTGATGATTGCAGCACTAGATGGTGCAGTAGGTCTTTTAAACTTGCAGAAGTCTGTTAAAAAGAAGGAATAATGAAACATTTGTTACACATTTACAAGTATTTATCACAAGTTGAAAATGTCATGCGTGATTATTTTTGATGTAAAGTTTGCATCTTCTCTCATGTGTGTGGGGTTTTCATTTCATGTCCCCAAAGATGGACTGGCACCCTATCTAGAGTTGCTTTTCTGCCTTGTGCCCCCTGGATTTCCATAACCCTCATTTGTATTAAGAGAATTTGAGAGAGTTATCTTATGCAGAAAACAACTTTAATCAATCCATCTACTGTATATACATTTTTTGTTCATAGAGTATTTGAAATAAATGTTGACGGAGCATTGTCCAGCTTTACTAGCTTTTTGTGTAATAGCAAAGTAGTTGATAAAGAGTGAAAAGACACTAGTAGCTCTAACAGCTGTATGTTTCATTCTGCTGCCTCTCCACATTTCCCACACTGGACATTTGTTTTTGTTCTCTGTAGAACACAGACCTTCAAAACTGCACATTTTTTAAACAGTTAAGTTGAAGTTTGGAAAAGTTACAGGAATATGTCATCCAAAAAAGGATATTTTTTATATGTTACTTTCCCCATGTAGTCTGTAGTGATGACCAAGAAAAAATTCATGTTTTCATGCAAAATAGAGATAGTTTCTGATATAATAGGAATCTATAGTAACCAATTCCAGACAACAGCAAACAATACCAAAAAGTCCATGGAAATTTTCCATGTTAGCTGATTTGATGTTGTTTATCAGAATTGATGTTTTTGAAGGAACTTAGGAAGATAAGATTGGCGAGGTTTGTTGGCCTGACTGGCCTATTCTCATCAAAAGTTTTTCAAAAATTCTAAAGTACCCAAGTCGCATAATCCACATGTCCAGTCATATATATACATTGTTCCAACCAAATACAGTATGTTTTCAATAAAATATAGATAAATAAACCACTTCCAAAAACAGTAAAGGAATGAAAAGGAAATGCAGTCAGACACACCAGAGCATTTGAACTGAAAACTCGCCTCCTCACTGGTCAGGTGTCCAGCCCTGTAACAGCTTATTCATTGGCTAATGTTATACTTCATTTAACATGTCTGAATTGAGAGATATGTACAACTAAAGATTATAAATTAAAGAAAAGTATATTAAAACATTCTCAGAAAGAGATTATAGCTCGTATTTGGGCATATTGGAGATGTTTCAACAGTTTCACAGACAGTCACTAAATAATGCTGAGGCACTCCAGCTATGGCATACCATGGTGAATATAAATGTTACCAATAGGGTGCAGGTCTACAGTTCTCATTAATATCTGATTGTGTTTAATTTTGTTCATGACAGCATTTTTTTGAATTGGTTTATGTAACAATATTTTAGTAAAAATACATGCACTTGGATCACAGTGAGTATACAACTGGATGACTAGATATGTGGGTTATGCGACACAAGTAACATTTGACTTTTTCATGTATTTTTTTATTATAGCTTTTTGTTGTCCCGTGTTGGTCACCATAGATGCCTATTATATTAGAAATGTTGTTTCTGTTCTGCAATGTAAACATGATATTAAAAATTCTCTCAGCCATCACTACAAACTACTTGGAGCAAGTGACATATAAAAATAATTTTTAGTGAAGCATTCCTTTAAATGTGTAGAAATTGTTTCTGTTTTTGCATTCAATACACAGTCGGTTCATGAAAATTAGGTTGACTGTGGCCTACTTCTTGTATTAAAAATTATCTGGTCAAAAAATAATTGGTAAAGATACTGTAGCTATATAACTGACTAGAAGAGCGAATGGAGGGTGACCTTGCAATGTTCATATGGTGTCCTTGGTTATTAATAAAGAGCGGTGGAGTAGTAAAAATGTCTTTATGAGGTACAAAATTGAGTAAAACCACAGTGGATATATGCAGATTGTATAATGATATCATTAATTTTCTGGCATTTCAGCTGACATTTCAATTACATCTTTAAGTAAACAACCTTCCAACTGTATGCTTTTAACACTGTTTACTCCTGTGATTATTCCTGCCTCATAAATCTAATTAACTCCAACTTTCATCCTAGAGACAACTGCAACTCTGCCACCTTATTGCATCCAAATTCCATCCATGATTTCTGTAAACTTTTCAAATGCTTACCTGTTTCTTCCTTAATATTTACAACTTTTGTAATTGTAAACTATATATTTTAATCTAATGGAAATTCAGAGCATATGCAATATTATATATAAACGTCTATGTGTGGAAGTGTGTCTGTCTGTCTGTCTGGCCCGGAAGTGCAAGGCAGCCCGGAAGTGCGAGGCTACAGCATGAAGCTCAAAAAGCCGGCAAGGCGGCCCCAAGTTAACAAGTCAGAAGAAGAATGAAGTACGAGGCTACAGCATGAAGCTTTATACACACACACACACACACACACACACACACACACACTGTTAGTTACAATATTTGTTCTCATGATTGGCTGTTCAGCAACTGTCCTTAAATCTACTAGTGTTAGTGCCAGTGGTTCTGCACTGTTTGCCTGGAGTGGAGGTAAGACTGAGAACATCAGCTCTGCAGAATGGTTGCATTCTTTAATTATCCTCTAGCACCCTCTATATAGTGCTCTATGATCTTGAGCGATGCAGGTGCTGTACCAGCACGTGTTGCCTGTTTAGAAATTAGTCAGCATTTGAAGCTATGTTCTTCATCACCACCACACTGCCACCAAGCAAGTTAACCTAACATATACATATTGAGAACTAGCCATCCCCCACAGCTCCACCCGCGTAGTAGTAAAACAGGACAAACTTTAAAAATCAATTAACAAGCACGTATCACTAGCTAAGTGGAGACAAGGTACACTTCAAAACACATAGGTACACCAACTTGAACGGAGGCTGGCGCATGAGTGAGGAGGGCCCTGCCCGGCTCCCCACTCCCAACGTCATGCTTCCCCCTCCCCTTGGCCCACAGCCTCTGTCTAGCGAACTATGATTCTTAGCGCGATGAGAGAAGTTGCAAAATCAACCAGAATGTTCAAGCAAATTATAGAAAAAAAACCCAGTCTAAATCTGTTAAGTAGTTCTCTCGTGAAAAGCGGACAGATATACAGACAGAAAAACAGACAGATGTTGTATTTTATATATATATAGAGATGTGGGAGATAAATAGAATGCTGGTTGAAAGCCCCAAAAAGCACATTAAAAGTTGTCATCTCCATGCAAGCAATGAAAAGTCCAGACATCAAACCTAGGTCCTATTGTGGTGACTGAAATTATTCCATAAAGTGCTGATGGATGCAAATTATAAAAATCTTGTTGCAGAGATTTAAGAGATGATCATAAGGGAAGTCAGACATTGCTAAGATCAGTCAGAATATCAGTGGTCAAGATGAAAGTCATAAATAAATTCAAAACTTATGTAGAAACAAGACATTTGTTAACTAAAATGTAACTCAAACTGTTTTTTATCAAGGTTCTTAATTTTCGAACAAAATTTGTACACTGCTCTAACCTCATGGCATCTTATGTATCATGGCCTCCATGATGTCATCGGACGTATGGCAACCTTGTAGCATTCTAGACATACAAGATGGCTGCACTCATGGGAATAAGCAACACAAACTGGCAGTGTGCAAGAAAAAATAAATAAACACAAAGATGATGTCACTGTCATAACAATAAAAATATATAAAAACAATTATAAAAAATTATTAATGCTCCCTGGAATTATCAGCTAGAAATACTATAATTTACGCTTTCATTTTGATTACTCTTGGAAAGTTATAACATGAAAAAGGAACATTTTTGGAGGAATTCATTATTTCAGAAGTTGATTAATTTTTGAAATACTGTCTTGTTTCTAATTACTTTTTTGCTTGTTTAGTGCAATTTTCAGTATAAGCATAATAGTGGTAAAATGTAAGAACGTCTAATGACGCTGAAGTATGTACAGACACACCTTAACATTTTAAGGTATAAGTTAAGTACTTCTTTAAAATGTCACTGTTGTCAAATGCATTGAACAACAAAAACAACATAAAATTAGTCATAAATATTTATAAATATACCACTACTTCGGGCTTTGTGTTAACCATGCAAAAGTCAGTGTTTATGCTGGTTCAGCACTAAGAAGAATGAGTCATTATACAGAGATGAATTTGAAGCTGTGAAAGCATTTGCTGTTACATTAATGGATTAGTTTTTTTTTTAACACTTTTAACGTCTGCTTTATAAAAGCCATAAAAATAATTTGTTAACCACAAAAATGGTTCATATAATACCTGTATTGACAACAGTAAGGGAAAATAATCAAATATGTGTATAATTTGTTAGAGTTCACAATCAGTATTTCATCACAGTGCATGTAGTTAAAGTCCAAATTTTATTTACTATACACCAGTTGATCATAAATGTTTTGTGGTAATTGTATATACTGTAGAGTAATATACAAAAATGTAAATATGTTCATTATTTATTTATTTGTCATATCACAATTTTATAGAAGCATAAAAGTCCGTCCATCCATCTTTCTAACCAACATATCCAGGGCATGGTTGTGGGGCAGCTAGAGCCTGTCTTAGAAAGGCAGGTCCATCACAGGGTGAACACACACACACACTCACACACACTAGAGCCAATCTGTTTTCACTTTGTCATTAAAGAGTCCTTCTCTGTTGATTAATATAAAAAATCCAAATTAAATCCACTGTGATTCGATGTTATATAACAATAATGTGAAAACTGTGAAAACTTCTAAGGGGGTGAATACTGTTTATAGGCACCAGAGTCTTCAACTTGGTACTAGGAAATCTTCTTCATTGTGGCATGGCATGTGAAACACATTGGAGTTTAAGACTGAAAGGTGAGACAGAGCCTTGACTAAGGGGCACCGATTGATTAATGCATATTCTAGTTCAAATGCACTTTGTAATTCTAATATATGGCTCTTCTCAAGCTAAAATTCTAGGACACATGAGGTTCCTTATACAATATCCTAGCTATGGGAGACTCTTATGACATGTGTGAGTATCATAATCAGAAAGACTGGCCTGTGTCCCAGCTTAAATTTAGACCTCTTTTGTGGTCATTATGAGGCAAAATGTATCATTTAAAAAGAGAGTGAACATGTCTGGATTACAGTCAACCACATTTTCTACATCTGCAGTAAACATTTTATATAGTTAGCATTCTAAATATTAGAATTGTTCAGGGGGGATTTGTTATGTTATCATATATTGTTTAAAAACATTTTGAATTCATTTTAGTATAGCATACATATTTTTCTTGTGTGCTTCAATGCCATTATGAATGAATGGAGCTTTTTCTCATCGAACAGTTTTTTGTTCATATTTTCTGAAGAAATGCAGTATAATAAGTTAGTTCTTCACTTATTGTAGAATTCATATTTTAAACAATAGATGGCAGTATTTGCCTTGAAGAAAAAAAAATGTTTGTAGAATATGCCATACATGTCGATGTGTTTATTTCTAGGACAGTAAACTACTATTATGCCCATCCTACTTAGATGAATGATACAAAATGTTTCTGTGCATTATGCACATACACAAAGTTTTTTCTTTCTGAACTCTGGAAAAATGACGCTTCCCCCAGTCCTCTCCATTAATTTGCTTCTGTGTGCTATATTTTATTTAAAGTGTATGAATTTATTAAAGATATTTGGACTGGCCTAATTTTTTAAGTTCCCTGTCTCTCTCGAGGAAAACGTTGGCATAATGAATTTTGCTTAAAGTGTTAATGAAGTAAGGGATTAAAAAATGTAGAATCAAGATGAATGCACATACAATATAAATTAAGTATCACAGAAAAATAAAATGTACTATAATCCATAAACACTCTTGAACTAGGTGCATGCATCTCAGTAGATATTTAGTAAAAAAAAACGTGAACTGGAGTTTAAAAAACACTTCATTAACATTCATCTGTGAAAAAAAAAATAATAAAAATTGGGTAAATTCTTAATGAAAAGTTGAAGGTAGAAACACAACTGCATCAAACTGTTTAGGCTAGAATAGTTGATGATGTTGGACTGGATGTTTAAATTTGAATCATTTCAATTTGATTGTTTCCATAAAGCTTTTTTAATAGAAATGTAAATATCACAACATTCATGAAACAATAGAAATAGTTAATAACAGTAAAACCAGACCAAAAAGAACATTCAGTAAGCAAAAATAAGAGAAAAGGAGTAAAAAAAATAGTCACGTAATGCATTCAACAAAGCCTATTTCAGAATGTAATTTTTAAAGGCTGCATCTTTATCATTAAATTCAACTAAACTATAAAATTGATTTTAATTTTCCATTCAATTTACTTTTGTAAAATGCACTTACACACTGTTACAAACTGCAGTCTTTATGTTACTTAGAAGACAGCCATGAGGACGTACTTTTCTTTCAATCCAGCAGGTTCTTTACAGCCACTCACCAGGATGTTTGGTAATGTAACATTCCCCCTGCTTCTCCTGATCATATACTGTGACGATTAAGACAAATAAGACATGAGGCATTATAACCTTTTCCACTAGTGGTTAGTTGCACTGTTAGTGTTGTGATATGCAGCTACAGAGACCCACAATACACAAATTGCTTAATCGTGTTTACCTTTGCCCATTATCTCTCCCTTATACTCCTCGTGTTGTCACAATGACCTTTTACCCTCTAACATCTGAAAACTATATATATGTTATTCTTTTGTTCTGTTACAAACTAAACATTTAACCTCTAATAAGTTATTTCTTGCAAGAGTATGGTTAAGAATTAATATAACAAACATATCATCTCTCAGTGGAAGGTTGCAGAATGTTTAACAGAAGGGACGAAGAGATGAGATGTTATCTCTAACCTAGCTAAGGTTCATTATCAGAATTTCATTTAACCATGTCATTTTCATAACCCACTTTTCCTGATGAGTGATATGGTTATCTTTAATCAAAGCCAAAATAATAACTAGAAATTGTACTCAAAAAAGTCAGTATATTAAAGTCAAACTAAAGAAGTGTACTTACAGTACTAACTCTCATGGCTTAATCCAATCTTTACATTGTGGTGTTGATGACATCACACGACATACTCATCGTGATTCTTGGGTAACAAATGTACTTAGTAAATGTAAACAAAAATGGTCAGCAAAATGACTCTACTCATATTAAATCAGAATAGCACCTCATTAAGATTTTAAATATGTTCATTGTTCTTAAACACATTTCCAATAATTTTTTAAATGACAAAATAGAATTCTACAATATATCCAAAGCCCCAAAAGGATGAACAAAAAAAAGATGCAAGAGAAAGTCAGAAAAAAATCCAAAATAAATTCATATCATAACAAAATACCAAATTATTAACACATAGAAATATCATGCAAAGTGCACACAGAAGCTGGATGTTAAATATCATCTCACTGAAGTGGCAGTGACACAACAAGCCAGTGCAGGAGATTTAATTGTTAAAGACTCTTCTCTTAAGAATTACTAACAGCCAATCAGAACAAATAGCTAACTAGAGCAATTACAAGAGCCTTGGCACCAGCTCTAATAAGAACATGCTTTACTAAAATAAGAAATATTCTCAATTATAGACACTTAAGCAAACAACTTCCGGATTCAAAGAAAGTAAAAGATACCAAGTGGGGAGGGGGCGCTGTCACTAATCACCACTCCCTTTACCGCCTGCAGTTCGGAGGCTTACTGATCCAGCTTACTGGATGTATGATCTAGTTCTGCCTCCACCATGAAGCCCCGCCCATTCCAGGTTGGCAATATATAAATCAATAAGCCACTTGAAGCTGGAGTTTATTCTAGGGAAGAAAGCTTCTCCAACTGCTACAACTTTGTGTTTTGACTTGATGCCAGTTTTGCACCGACGAGTACTATTTATTTTGCCGTTTTCAATCACAATAAACAGGGCACCCAGCTGGTACCCCAACCCTTTGTTTGGCTAACATTTCATCTTTCTGCACCTTTACAGTATTTAGTATTTATGCTAAGACCAGAGTGAACTCTCTAGTATAAACTGATTAATCATTCTAGAGTTTGGATGCCCTAAAGCTTAACATTATGTATCATTTAATCCTCTTATTTATCATTTGAATTTTAAGTAGGCCTACATATTGTGATCACAATGTGTGCTGTGGATTGTAACCATTAATACATTTGATAGATAAGGTAGGGCCTGACCCATTATGATTTTTTTAACAAATTAAGAATCTTAATAATAATAATTCTTTGCATTTATATAGCGCTTTTCTCACTACTCAAAGCGCTCAGCAATTGCAGGTTAAGGACCTTGCTGAAAGGCCCAACAGAGCAGAGTCCCTATTGGCATTTACGGGATTCGAACTGGCAACCTTCCGATTGCCAGTGCAGTTCCCTAGCCTCAGAGCCACCACTCCGCCTCCTTAAAAAAATCTTAAAATCAAAGTACCAACTCAAGAACTGGAATTATGAAGTTATGCTCTTTAAATCTAATAAGAATTCTTGCTTACTTGAAGAGAAGCAGCAAATAATTCTAGTAGCTTCAAACCACTTGAAATAAAAGAGAAGGCTTTTCAAAAATCTGCATTTTAATTCTCAGATATCTGAGTGGCTGTGGAAAACAGGATTTAGAAAGTGTGGAAATGTGACAACATTTACATTTTGTGCATATCTGTCATCCATTTCACAAGTATTCAGTTTTTTGTTTCCTATGCTGATGTTCCCCTGCTAAAAGAACTTCAGATTTATGTGAATTTAAGGAGAAATATTTTTCAGTCTTCTATTTTTTACATGAATACACAATTTAATTTATAATGTAGTTGAATTAGTATCATTGTGATGAGTTTCTTAATACAGGCAAATCTAATGTGTTTTGAAATGAATGTAATTACA
Source organism: Erpetoichthys calabaricus (assembly GCF_900747795.2). Lineage (NCBI taxonomy): Eukaryota > Metazoa > Chordata > Cladistia > Polypteriformes > Polypteridae > Erpetoichthys > Erpetoichthys calabaricus. The sequence continues at coordinate 188,224,366 of NC_041399.2, forward strand.
ACATATAAAGAGTAACATGAACTTTCAACATGTATTGAATTAAGTTTGCAATTCATGTGCTACTCCTCCAAGATTATTCACATATTTCCCTTTCATACCTTTCCTCAACCTGCGGTGGGCTGGCGCCCTGCCAGGGGTTTGTTTCCTGCCTTGCGCCCTGTGTTGGCTGGGATTGGCTCCAGCAGACCCCCATGACCCTGTGGTTAGAATATAGTGGGTTGGATAATGGATGGATGGATGAATACCTTTCTTCAACATGCATGGCTGTTCCCTAAATATTTCTAATAAAGTGTCTATACCTTAATGCTTTAAAACGTGATATGTGATAAAAAAGGGCAGCAGCACCATGAGCCGTCTGAACTTTGACCAAATGAAACTGAGACCCTTGTGAGAGACTTAGCACTCAAGCAACAAAGGAATAACAAGCTAACAGAGAAATAACTTCTTTTTTGTAATATAGTTTTGCTTCGACTTTAAGTTTTGTTTTCTCCTACCAGCCTGGGGGTTGGTAAAATAAGACCAATGTGTAAGTATCCTGCCAATGACCATTAAGATTTTTATGCATAACCCAACAAGAAAGACATCTGAAATTTTGTGCTGCCTGCTTCAAATTGTGTCCAATAATACACTTAATTCTTTTTAAAGAACACATTAGACTTCAATTTATGTACCAATATTGTAGATGTGGCACAGAAAACTTTTTTAAAATTGCAATACTAGTGGAGCAGTCAGGTTATATGCCTAAGAAGTCTACCATTGACCGCATCCTGCCATAGAGGGTTCTGATCGAGCTCAAACACTAAGATCAGCAAAGTTTCTTTGCAGCCTTTGTGGATTTTTATAATGCGTTCAACTCAGTTGATCGAGCTTCCCTCTGGGACATCCAGAGACTTCGCGGGATCCCCCTGAAGTTGCTGGATATCATGGCTGGCCTGTACACTGAGTTTTTCACAGTTGATTCTGATGTTCGTCAGGAGTGTGTTTTTGCTCCTACTCTGTTCAATGCTTGCATGGACTGGGTGTTGGTCAGCGTCGTGGGGTCCAGCAGCTGTGGGGCATCTGTTGGTAAAGAAAGATTCACTGATCTTGACTTTGCTGACAATGCTGTGATCTTTGCTGAGTCAATGGAGGCTCTGATCAGGGCTCTCAAGAGACTGAGTCAGGAGTCTGAGTTATATGTCTGGGCTTGTGAGTGTTCTAGATAAAAACCAAAACAGGCCTTTAATGACCTCTTGGGCACAGCCATTAGCAGTGTGTCTGTCTCTGGAAAGAATATCGACCTCGTTGAGAGGTTTACTTACCTCAACAGCAACATTCATGTCTCTGGTGAATCTTGCTAAGTCAGTAGACATACTGGGAAAGCATGGGGGGTCATGAGGTCACTGGAAAGGAGTGTGTGGAATTCCTGAAATCTCTGCAAAAGGACAGAGGTCCAAGTCTTTAGAGTCCTGGTGCTTCCTGTTTTACTATATGGTTGTGAGACATGGACACTCTCCAGTGGCCTTAGATGAAGACTGGACTCCTTCAGTACTGTGTCTCTTCGGAGAATCCTTGGGTACCACTGGTTTGACTTTGTGTTGAACGAGCAGTTGCTCATGGAGTCCTGAATGAGGCACATTACCTCCATTGTCAAGGAGGGTCAGTTACGGCACTACGGCCATGTGGTGCGATTCCCCAAGGACCAGAGCAGTTGGACCAGGACAAAGGGACACCCATGTAATACCTGGCTGCACCAGATAGATGGTCATTTATGGAGGGTGGTACTGGACTGCCTGTCTCCCTTGGGGGTTGCCGAGCTGTTTTGTTATGTGGTGCATGCACCAACACACTGCATCCCAAACTGACCTGACCTGACCTGACCTGAAACACTAGCTGATTATTTTTTTTTTCATTTCAGGTTCTCAAGGCCTTTTAGAATAATATTTTTATCAGGAGTTCTTTATCTCTGAAATTCAACAGACCAAATAAGTAAGTCTCTCTCAATAGTGTTTCTCCAAGTATTGCTCACCTCAATATGTAGTCTTGCTCTGGTTAACTTTCCAATTTAGCTGCTGTTGCATAAATGGTGACATGCATAAAGCTTAAAATGATTGGTGACAAAAATCTAAGTGATGAAAGTGGTCTGAAAATGAGCACACCAGTGTTACATAATGTTTCTTTGATTAGCAATCTAAACATTTAGTGTTTGGTAATGCTTATTCTTTCCGGCAGACTATATAGTTCTAAAGACTTCACAGATTGACGACTCAAGAACGTTGTGTTATGGAGGACTGGGCAGAGTATTTAACAACGTGAATGTATTTGAGATACTGCTCAATCATGAAGCTCAGCTTATTCAAATTTTAGAGCAAAAAGGACCAAAAATAAAAAAATAATTAGACAAATAAAAACAGTCTATAAAAAAAATTATATTTAGGAGGATGTGGGTACTGTCATGGAAAAACATCAAAATCCATCCTAGGTCAGAAATTTTGCACTGCGGGAAGTCAGCCGCAAACATGCAATGCTTGAATTACAAAGGCCTTCAGAAAAATATTTCTCCAAAGCATAAGTTAAAATACAACAACCACAGCTGTTCATGTTGGGATTTCCTGATGATATCAGTTGAGCTATCTCTTTGATCCAACTTCCACCATACTGTACTACACAGCTTCCACAAATCCTCCATCCACAGTGCAAATCTTTCCGACTATGCCAAGTGTAAATATTCTGGAATCACATCACAATCCATTCCAGGTTGTTCATTTTGCACTGTATTGGTCAGATGTGAACCTGTGACATCTGGATTACGAGGGCCCTCAGAGGCAACTTGATAAGCAAAAATGATAAAATTTATCCAGCTGTCCACACAGGGGCTGACTATGTAATGCAAAGTGGAGCACTACCTGGTAACATCAGCTTTGCTTTTTGTAACTTGACCTCCTCCATACTACACAGCTCTGTCCACACACAAACAAAAACTAGGTGACTGCCGTCAGTACATATACGTACAGTTCCACTTTTCACAAAAATAGAAAAATCCACGTAGAATACATTTTGGATAAATCCTCAATTTATGTCCACATCACTAATCAAAGCATGATGTCACCACCTTTATTTACAATTTCTTACATCAGATACAGTAACTGGCATAGATCTGTGTTACAAAATCTCTGATGTAAGTGGGATGAAACTGTTCATCTTTATCATCTGTAAGAATTCACCCTTGTTCTTCCGAAATTGATTTTGTCAGGATCTAGTAGTATGTTGTATTTCTTCCATGCTGTCTTTGCTTCATTTAGCCATTTTAAATGAGATTGGTTGGTGTTTAAAGCATTGCACACCAATGGTGGCACAGCTGGGGACTATGCAGTAGACACTGTAAGTGTTCATATGCAACAAGTGGACACACAGTGGTGCATAAAGGCATACCCTCAGAATATCTTTTCTTGTTAAAAGGGGGAAGTCTGTGGTAATTTTAGGGAAAACAGAAAAAGAATTGTAAGGACAAATCTATTGTTTGAAATATAAAAACGATAAGAAAGAACAAAGGAAAAGTGAAAAATCAGAAACAAAAAAAATATAAGAAAGCAAATTTAAATAGATTTGGAAGCGCAACAACTAAGCTCAAAAGATAAATAGTATAAAAACATTAACTTGGGTTTTTTGTATTCTAATTTTGATTTTGGTGTTCCCTTGTTTACGAATTTAGGGTTTCTTTTGGTGAGGACACAAAGGTTTAGGTGGATATTCTGGTTTTTAAACTTGTTTTGAATTTCAACCTTAGGTTTGTATACCAGTCAGGTCAGATCTTTGGCACTCAAGAAATTAACATTTTAGCAGCCAAACAAAACGTTTTTGGTTAGCTACTGTAGATTATGACCGATGTACTCCATGGACACTATTTTTGGATTTTGGATCATTGTGCGTGTTGTTTCTGTAGATTTCTATCAGCTTTCCCTAACTGTACATGTTGTCCATCCATCCATTTACCAACCCGCTGAATCCGAATACAGGGTCACGGGGGTCTGCTGGAGCCAATCCCAGCCAACACAGGGCACAAGGCAGGAAACAATCCTGGGCAGGGTGCCAACCCACCGCAGTGTACAGGTTGTATCCAGTATTATTTTGCTTCTCTTTGACTTTTGTGATGCTCTTGTCTTGTTCTGATAATGATTTCCTGGACAACTACCATACTAATATCTATTGATGATTGTGAAATTGTTCTTTTGAATCTGAGGTTTAATTTTAGTGCAGTTGACTCTGAAACAGGAATTCTAGACATTTGACAGACTGTGTGAAAACAGGTTTATAAATTTATTAATCAAAAACTGAAATCTCTCATTCATATAAGTATTCAGCCCCTTAATTCATTGCTTTGTAGAACACAAGTAAAATGTTGTCTTCTTGTATAATTCTCTACACGCTTTACATGTTTATCATATTTTTCCTGGCAGGTTCTTTCAAGTTCTGTTAGATTGTATGGGTAGCATCTATAAACCGCCATCTTTAGGACCACAGAAGTTTTGTGAAGTTCTGGGCTTTGGCTGGGCAACTCAAGGACAGTCAGAGATTTGTCCTGAAGCTGCTCCAACATTGTTTTGGATGTATGCTTTAGGTCATTGTCATACTGAAAGGTATGTTGGCTCTAGAGCAGGTTTTCTTCAAGGACTTTTGTAGCATTCATCCATTCCTCTCTTCTGACCTGTCTCACCTTCACTGCCGCTGAGAAGCTCCTACATAGCATAATGCTGATGTCAGAGGGGGACACTTTTACATTTTTTTGTGCACTGGGTGGTTCCATTAGGCACCCACTGTTGGGACTGGGGGGTGAGAAGTTAAAAGGCTATCTGTACTTATTACTGGTATTTGCTGTCCTGCAAGGGAATCACTGCTTTGAAGTTTGGCCTTAGAGAATGTCTGTATTTACCTGGCTTGGAAATATTGGTTTCTAATCAGCATATCTGTACTTATTAGTGGTATTTGCTGTCCTGCAAGGGAGTCACTGCTTTGAAGTTTGGCCTTAGAAGAATGTCTGTATTTACCTGGCTTGGAAATATTGGTTCCTAATCAGCATATCTGTACTTATTAATGTTTGGTAACCATACATTTTGTTAACTTGTGTTTTTATTAATTGTTAAACCCAGGGCAATTTAGATGTGCCATTGATTAAACTGTTTGTCCAGGACTGACAACAGCAGGGTCTGAAGCAAATATAAACTGCTGGCCAGCAGAAGGCAGGAGGGAGAGTCCACAGGAAACACTGCCAAGACACTCAGACAGGGCACAGGGGCTCGCAGGCAGACAAGGGTACCTGGCTGGCACGACGTGAGGCACAAGGATGGCAACATTTACTTCCAGGGAGGAAGAGACAGCTCCACAAGGAGACGCCAGTTGTGGGTCCAGTGAAAGAGGGAAGCTGCATGAGAGGACCAAGCGAAGCTGACAGACGAGAAATGAGGCGTGCCTATGTCCCAGCCACACAAGGAGCCCAGAGTGGAAGAAAAAGGAACAACGAAGAGACGCTGACAGGGAGTCAACAATTTGACACAACTTCTGCCGGGGAACAGAGTGCATCCATGAACAATTAAGTGTTGGGGTAACACAGTGCCCAAACTGGACTCTGCACCACTAAAGGTTGTATCCTCCAATTCTTGTTTTTACAGACTTTTAGAGTGTGGACTGTGTATTTTCCTTTTACAAAAAAGGAAATTAATTCCTGATATGTTTAGGTTCTGTTATGTTCATTTATCTTTTTAATGTACCTTATATTGTCTTGTACAATAGAACTTACTGTTGCCTTTTTCTGAAATTACTGTTGTGCCTTTCATTGTGTGTTTACTCACCGCCCAATTTAAAGAAACCTGTGTGCTATTATTGGTAAATTTCAGGAGTTCCCAGTCTCTTAATAAAACTGGGTGGCGTAGTCGGATATTTTAATGGTGTCTAAGTTAGAATACCTATAAGTGTGACCAGACACCTGTGACACTGCCACTATATGAATTAAAACTATGAGTAATGGAAGCCTTAATATATTGAATCATATACTGCAAAAGGTAACTTCAGCATGTAAAGAATGTAATAAGATAGCCTCATGCAGTGTGACACTTACAGTAAATGTTAAAATGTAATGCCCATATCTTTTCTCTAAAGTAATCTGGAAGGCCATCAATATTTACAAAAGCAAGGTTCAGGAACGAGCAAGTAAATAAGAGATGGGCACTCCTGTGGCCAAATGACCAAAAATTTCTTAGGTCATAAGATTAGAGTGGAAAGGTAATCATATCCATTAGGAGATAATTTAGGCCTGATAAGCACATGAGAATATTGATAGAATTTACAAGCCAGAGGGTTAGAATGTGACAGGTAGACAAGATCTGATCATTCCTTTGGCCACTTGGTGACTTGACTTGCCTCTCGAGTCAAGGTAGTAGCTGATAATAGGCCAATTAAATCCATTAGAAACTAATCAATGTTTATTAGGCATTACAAAATATTGGCGACTAGGCAAAAACAAGGAATGTAGGAGTCAGAAAAGGTTGAGAAAATATACAGAGTGAGGTAATCTCATGATAAGAAATTGTATTAAGACAATGTACTGCTGAATTAATAGTACTCACTGCATTGAACTGAGTCAGCTTTGTGCTCTATGCAATAAAATCTAAATTCTGATTGCTCATCCAGAAACTCTGCATGATTTATTTAAAGAGGAAACAAATCTTTCTCCACAACACCACCACCACCCAGGTTCAGGTTTGGTATTAGACCAGTGATGAGCAGTGCTGGTCATCACCAGACATAATGATTGGAGTTTACCCCAAAGAGTTCAATCTTTGCCTCATATGCCTAGAGAATCTTTATCTTTATTCACTCAAACTCTAAGTGGGCTGTCTCAATGCATGCTCAATAATCCAGGTAAGGAAATCCTAGAAATTTGATTCTGTTCATCTGGACAAAGTTTTTAAGTGGGAGAAATATTTCGAGACTTATCCAAGTCTCTTCCTCAGTCTCAATTGACTGCAGGTTTCCCCAACCTTATAAACAGTTCCTTTGCTTAATCACAGAGACTAGCACCATTGACAAAGGGCCAGTTGATCAGTGATATGCAAATTGTCCACTGATTAGTAGATGTGTGAACCATTCATAGAGGGTTGAGGAATGGCTGCAATCACAGCATTGTAAGATGGCGACAGATGTACCCTTAGGCCCCCTCCTCTTTTCAGAGATGAAAATCAGATCTCAGGAGGTACCACAGTTCACAGACCACATCAACGGGGTGGACAAACACATCAAGTTCACCAGAGAGGATATGGAAAATAACAAGCTAGCCTTCTTAGACTGTGAAATTTCCATCGTCAACGGGGGACATTTGAAAGTGAATGTGTATCGTAAACCCACACATACGGACCAGTATCTAAGGTTTGACTCTCACCATCCACTAGAGCACCAACTAGGTGTCATTAGGACTCTACAACACAGAGCTAACACCATTCCCACAGACTCAGAGGCCAGGGAAGCAGAAGAACACCACGTTAAAAAGGCCCTGAGTAAATGTGGATATCCCAGCTGGTCCTTTGTCAAAGCAGGGAAGACACCTAAAGAACGCTCCAAGCGATTCATGACAGAGGAAGGACATCCATTGCCTAAGCGAAAACCCTTAGTGATTCCGTATGTGTCAGGAGTATTGGAACAGCTGAGGCGCATTTTCTCGAAACACCGGGTCTCAGTGGCTTTCAAACCCCAAAACTCGCTACGCCAAAGATTGGTCCATCCCAAGGATCGGGTCCCACGGCACAAACAGAGTAACATAGTTTACGCAGTTAAGTGCCAGGAGGAGTGCCGTGAATTGTACATCGGGGAAACCAAGCAGCCACTGGCTAAGCGCATGTCACAACACAGAAGAGCGTCCTCGTCAGGCCAGGACTCCGCAGTCTATTTACATCTACAGGATAGTGGTTACTCCTTTAAAGATGAAGAGGTGCACATCCTGGACAGGGAGGAGCGCTGGTTTGAGAAAGGAATCAAGGAGGCCATTTACGTGAAAAAGGAACGACCATCTCTGAACAGAGGAGGGGGCCTAAGGGTACATCTGTCGCCATCTTACAATGCTGTGATTGCAGCCATTCCTCAACCCTCTATGAATGGTTCACACGTCTACTAATCAGTGGACAATTTGCATATCACTGATCAACTGGCCCTTTGTCAATGGTGCTAGTCTCTGTGATTAAGCAAAGGAACTGTTTATAAGGTTGGGGAAACCTGCAGTCAATTGAGACTGAGGAAGAGACTTGAATAAGTCTCGAAATATTTCTCCCACTTAAAAACTTTGTCCAGATGAACAGAATCAAATTTCTAGGATAAGTGGGCTGTCCTATACCTTTTAGTAAAGAGTGCCTTCTGTCAGGCTACTCTACCATAAGCACCTGAGTGATGGAGTACTGTTGAGATGAATGTCTACCATCTCAAAAGAGAATTTCTGAGCTCTGTTAGAATACCATTGGGTTCTTGGTCACCTCCCTGATTAAGGCCATTCTTACCTGGTTAGTCAGTATGCTCATTTGGCCAATTCTAGGAAGAATCCATACAGTTTCAAGTTTATTTCATTTCACAATTATTGAAGCCACTGTTCTACAGGAAATACTCAATGCTTTAGAAATGATTTTATTTCATTTCCTTGATCTACTGAATGCCTCGCTACAATTTTATCATGGACATCTACAGAGAGTTCCTTGGACTTCATGGCTTGACATGGGCCTTATATACACAGTTGTGTACTATTGTAAACAATGCCCAACCAATTCTGTTTGCCAGGGTGGGATTGAATCAGGTTCTAGACACATCTCAAGAAAAATTGAAGGAAAAAGAATGCACCCAATCACAATTTGGAGGACCACAGAAAAGGGTCGAAATGCTTATATTAATTAATTTTTTGATTTTTAATACATTTGCAAAACATGTTTTTACTTTGGCAATAGTTTCTGAATCCACTGTATGTCCTTCACACAGTAGTAATAATTGCTGGTCTGTGACTGCTGACATGATTACTGAACATCAACAGGGAGTGAATAGCCAAGGTAAATGATATTGGGAATATTGCAACATTATATAAATGTTTCAGGAACGTATTCCCCCTCAAATCCTCCTCCTGCCATGCATGTTTATTGTATGTGTATCAAGACCTTCTTTTATGAGATTCCTTGCTAGAAATCAACTTTAGTTGAACTCATTAACGGTCAAATACTCTACTGAAGGAATCAAGCTTGAATGATTCCTCTTTGAACTTGATGGCCTACTTTCCTCACCCATGAGACCAAGTTATGCTTCTATTGCTATTTTGATAGTGATGTTGAGGGAAAAGCAGATTTTTTTTAGCAATTTCAATTCATCCATAAACAGATTTCTGCTGTTTCAGTATCCTGTAAATATCCTTTGCAACCAAGTCACTTATTCCTAACGATAGCTATTATGTCCTCTTTCCAATGTGTTTCTTTCAATTAGAAATATGCACTTTAATTATTCACTTAAGCAGATTTAATTGTGAAACTTGACATAATTGTCATTTAAATAGGTCCTCGTGCCCTTTAAGCTAATGGATTAGCTTTCTGTAATGATTTCCAGTTCAATCCTGATGACTTAGAGAACTGCAGTTCTTTGTTTCAGATTTTCTCAAGAGGCTGCCTTTTTAATTGCTACTATAATTTCCACTGTATTAGTGTGTTTAGAAGATCATGCTTTTCTTTTTAACTAGTATTTAGTTCTTCACATTATTATATCTGAAATATAATGATGCAATTTCCCTTTTGAAAAGGTAGACTTCAGTATAATATATTGTATTGCTGCACAGACATTGAGGTCTCTAATGAGAGATATGACAGAAACATTTTCTGGACAGCCCAATGTTTACTAGCAGCCACTGTGCTTGTTTTTCTTTGTGTTTAAAGTTTTCACTGGACCAAGTTCACAGAGCTTATTTCTGTCTCATTTGAAGATCAATCGATTAGTCATTTTGGTACATAAAAGTACATAAAAGGCACAATACCAAAATGAGAAACAATTTTGGTAGAAACATTTAAGGCCTGTGAATTCTAAATAGATTTGAATAAGAGAGTGATTTCAATGAATTCTCTCACACGGCAGATGAAGCTAGATCAGTTTTTGCTGGTTGTATTAAAACACATAATATTTCTGGAAATTATTTTAGAAGAAACAAAAAGACTTCCTTACACATAATTTCAGTTATATGATGGAATTCATTAAAGAAGACTTTAATAGATGGTCCTCTGTCAATCCTACTTCTGTTAGGAGAATTAATTTTATTAAAATCCATCCCATGTTCCTATATTTTTTCAAGAGCATCACTATAAATTAACAGATAGTTTTTGAAAAAGTTATATTTTATTGTAACTACATTTATTTTATAAAGGCCATGGAATTAAAAAGGAACTCTACAGATATTTAAGGTGAAGGCAGCATGGCTCTACCTAACTGTCAGTTCTGTTCATGGCAGTGAATATTTGTACTGAATACATTAGAAAAAGCCAGAAGTACACAAAAACACAACAGCTTAGTTAGCCATGGAATGAAAATCATGTTCAAAATCGTTCCTGCATGCTTTGGTTTTTGCTCTTGTCAACACTAATATCAGTCAATCTGCCAACAGTCCAATGGTTCACCATTTATTAAAGGCCAGTAACGGCGCACTGCACGATAACATGCAGTGAATACACTTGACTTGAGCATTCATAGTATTCATCCTCTTTCTCTGTACATTTAGCATTCATTTGCTCAGAGGTTGATGTGCTTGCTGCTTCCTGAGCAGCTCTTCTTTACTCCACCCTAGCGGCCAGCTTCTTCTCTTCTTTCGTTGGCATGCTTTTCGCGTTAAAACTGATTAAATTAGTTTTTGTGTTGCAATTACTCAGAATGTTTTCTTTAAACTTTCACTTAATCTGGTGCTTAAATCTTCAATCTGCCTCAAAAATGATTAGTGAAGGTGGTAGGGAATGAGAATGGTGCCCGTACGCATGTGCCACACAGCCGCCCTGCTGCGTGCTGCCGAGAGTTGATTCTACAAAAAAATGAAACAAAAATAAAAAGAGTAATAAAATCATCACCCTGAAAGCGGATAGTAGACGTCATGTAGTATATGTGTACCAAATTTCAAGTCAATAGGTGAAACGGTTTGCGAGCTACAGGTGATTTAAAATCCTGGACAGACAAACGAACAGCCACAGTAGCATATTATAGAAGAAGATGTGGAACCAATTTAGGAAACATTTTAAGGCAGAGAAGTTCTTATGTGCTGTTCCTTTACACAATAATCACCTGTTTTAGCCTTCTTTAACCTGTACAGTACTCAATCTATACAAGTCTCTAGGATGTGATATTTGGATATTCCAATACTGAAAATATATTTGCATTCTTTAAACTATTAATGCACCATTATTAATCTTCCAGTGATACTCTGTTTCTTCTATGGACAAATTAAAAAACTGGGCAAAAGCAACCTACAGTGCACCCAACTTTCCTAATCTTTCATCTGTATCTGATCCTGAGGTGATACTGGCAAGTTTGGATGAAGATAAACAGTGTTTGTAAAGTATCATTTTCAATTTGTTTATGATACTTAAGGAGTGATGGGAAAGGGATCTTTCGATTATGGAATATAGCCATTCATAAAATATGTTCTACTTCAATATTCACAAAAAGAAAAACACATTTTGTATGCAATGCATAGTTTCAGAATTTAGCTCAAACTGTGAACAGTTTTTCTTAACAAACTTTTTCTAAGAAGTGGTGATGCCTTCTGCACATCTTTTTTAACACCTTATTATCAAATTGTATCTCAGACTGCTAAGTTATGCCCCCTCTGTGCATTCACATCGGAAATGTATTTCCTAATTTATCTCTGTATTTCTTAAGTTAGCTATGTTTATCCTTTCATTACTCATTCACAGAGGTTTTTTTTTTTAATTTACCTCATGTAGTTCTGACTTTTTGCTTTTGTTTTCAGTGAGTATTTTAATAACATTTTTAAGATGATCCAATGTACTGTCCCTTGCCTGTACATTGATTTCTAACAAACTCCACTCATCTGGGTCTTAAAATCAAACCACACATGAATATGTTGACTGTCCAAACCAAAAGGGTTTCCTTATCTGGTAAAGACTAAAGACTTACTGTGTCCTGATTTGGCTTTTCATCATTTTACATTATCATCTATCACAGGGGTGGGCAAAGTCATTCCTGGAGGGCCACAGTGGCTGCAGGTTTTTGTTCTAACCCAATTGCTTAATAAGAAGCACTTATTGCTCTAGAAACACTTCCGCTTCATTTTACTTGTCTCCCTCATTAAGATTTTGAACCCTTATTGCTTATTTAAGTCTTAAACAGCTGCATTCTCTGTTTTTAATTGCTCCTTATTAGCAATAAGATGCAAATGACAAAAGAAACCAGCAGTTATCCATTTTGCTTGTTACCCTTTACACCTGTGTGTATTTATCGTGCACTATTTGGTTTAATTAAATACTTGGAAGGAAAGAGAAGAGAAAAAAGTGAAGGATTGAGAATTACCCATCCGTTTTACACTTCAAAGTATTTGGATGATACCCTTAGAATGGAAAAAACATCTAGGATATGAGAATGACTTGACATAGCAGAGTTAAAGCACTAACAAGCCATGAAATGTAATTATTGGCAATGATTGTTTTCTAATTAAGCAACTGGGTTGGAACAAAAACCCGCAGCCACTGCGGCCCTCCAGGAATGACTTTACCCACCCCTGATCTATCACATAGTAAGAATTAAAAAAATTAAAAAAACTTTCCTGTAAGAACTTTGTTTACATACCATATATAATGAAAACTGTAATATGTTCAGATATAAGAAGAACGTTTCAAAGTTTCATTGTAGCAACTCACAATCCATTAACTTTGTATCACTTTGTATTATTTTAAAAATGAATTCATATATATTTTTTGAATCAAATGACATTTATGGAATTGCATACAGTAATTATGTCACTATAATATGCAAATTGTTCTATGCAAAGAACACAAAAATAAATATATTAAAACATAGGTATTATATAACATTTTCAGTCAATGGTGGTTTGGAGAAGTAAAATAGTTTTAGAAATGATACTCATTTTGGGTTTATGTCTTTATTTGCATTTTGGATTTAGGTTTCAAATAACAAAAAAATGGCATTAGCTTATTGTTCTGGAAGGAAAGGAATGTTGAATGTGCTCTAAAATTTCCCACAACATTTTAGATCATTTTTTATTTTGTTCCTGGTGGAGTTAGTATTGTCTATTGTTTGAAAGAAGAACTTGTTTTAGGTTATTTTGGAGTTAGCCATTCTTACATTTATACACAGAAACAGATGAACAAGTTTGCCTCCATTTTATGTTTTATTCACTCAAACATGTGCTTTTGAATGACTAATTTTAAACAATGCTGAAGAAAGGCTTAAAGAACAGAGAATAAAAAATAATAATTATCTTTTGTAAAACATTCTGAAGTAACTTTTTTTGAAAATTTCTAAATGCATTTTTAACATCTCAATTTTGTGTATTATTTTAAATGAATATTATATAGTATTTAGTAATTGACAGCACATTTTTCAACTCAGAGATTTGTTTTAGCAGCTTGTATTAATTTCAATGCTGCATGACTTGTTAAAAAAAGTTTAAAACCAGCTTAAAACACTTAGTTAACAAAGTCCAGCAATCATCATTATCACTCAAAAATGAAAGATAATGCTTTCATAAATCAATAGAGTTTAAGAGGTTGCAGATACATATTGTCAAATTTCTCCCTGGGGACAAATAAAGATCGATCAATCGATCAAATCTATCTATCAACATCCATTCTCTTTTTATGTTTTTGTTTCTGATTATTCTGTTTGCTTTCTTCCACATATTATAAATAGCATCGTAAACAGTTTAGTAGGGAAAAAAGGCAAGAGGCAACACCGTTTAGTGGATGCAGTGGATTCTCCATGATTGACAGGAGCCTGCTCAGCGCCCGTCGCTCTGCCACAGATGTCACACTGTCCAGCTCCGTGCCTACAATAGAGCCTGCCTTCCTCACTAGTTTGTCCAGGCGTAAGGTCGTCCCTCTTCTTTAGATAGATAGATAGATAGATAGATAGATAGATAGATAGATAGATAGATAGATAGATAGATAGATAGATAGATAGATAGATAGATAGATAGATAGATAGATAGATAGATAGATAGATAGATAGATAGATACTTTATTCATCCCAAGGGGAAATTCACACTTCACTTTATGCTGCCTCCCCAGCACACCACTGTGTGGAAGAGGACGCTTGCCACAACCGTCTGACAGAACATCTGCAGCATCTTATTTCCCTCCTAATCATCATCAACAAGTACGTACATCATCCATAAACTGCTACTGCAGCACCGATTTCTTGCTGGTGCTATAATGTGAATTTTGCAGTTTTCAAAAATACCCTTTAAAATGGCATTGGCTATAGAAGTTAAAAAATAAGGAAAATAATAAAATCAGAAACCCATATTGTTAAATTGAATATGCATAATGTCTCAAAAGTTTTTAGTTCTGAATGAGATAGCATTAAGTTTTTTTTTTAACATTTTACTTAACAAAGTTCAGGTATGGAGTTGAATGTTGAAAATAATGAAAAACTAAATAACTGAATGTTTATTTTATGGTACTTAGAACAGCAAAGCCATGAGTTCAAATTCTGCCCTGTGTGAAGCTTGTCTGTTTGCACATCATTGTTATTTTCACTCCACATCCCACCAACATACTGGTTAGGTAGATTGGTGCCTGTAAACTGATCAGGTTTTATGTGAATGTTGGCATATGCCCTGCGTGGCCCTGACATCACATCAAACTTGGTTTTGTCCTATCAGGGTACACTCTGGCTTCTTACATCCATAAACTGGAATAAATAGATAGAATGTTGTAATATTTTAATTTGGCGTTTCAAATATGATAACATTTTGGAATCTTTTCATGTATTATTTTCTGTATATCTTCTTTCCGCATTACCGTTCGCAGATACTGATTAATTTTGGCATAACTACATTAGTAAGTGAATAGTCAGTGCTATGTACTGTATGTGCAAGTTTGAATCCTCAGCCGATCTCATACGTCTCACATGCCTGATAAACATAGCCTTCAAGATACATTTTGTTGTATTCATGTAATGGAGTGATGATATTTACATGAAAAACACATTTAAGCAACTTTACTGGTAAGGCAAAAGCTCAGACCCTTTGTACAAAATACACATTCTTATTGTAAAGTTTTAAGTTAATAACAACTTTGTAATCTAAGCAAAATAGAGGGAAAGCAGTACATTTTCTTTCTCGCAAAGCTTGCGCCATACCGTGTGCAGAGGTGCCCTGGGTGTGATGAACTGGGGACACATACATCTGGATTATACTTAAAATAAACAATTAACAAAGCATATATAAATTTGCAGATACTCTGGAGGAAAAGTAAAATAACGGAAGTTCTGACCCTAAATAAATGAGTGCAACAAAATATCCCAAAAAATGATGTGCTTATCAGAGATATTTAAACACTTCCCTTTTGCAACCTAGAAACTACAAAGCAAGAAAAACGAGACGCCTAATAGATATCCAAAGATTTGGTGTTCATTACTATAGGAACAGTATCATAAGGCTAAACGTCTAATGCTTTTATCCATTCTAAAAACGGTGTTAATTGGATATTTACAGCTCATAAATTTGCGTGTATAGAATGAGATGTAAACTCAATGCTAACAACCCAGTCATCAGTACAAGAATAATATGAAAGAAAAAAGGTGTATGTGTTAACACAGGAAAAGATTTCTTGTTTTTCTATATTTTAAAGTGAGACTGCCAATAGAGTGAAGACCAGATACATGCACAGTTAATAAGCTTTTATTTGGTATTTCCGCCAAAGCTCAAACATAATTATGTCCCTGCACTGATACATGCTGATAATTTGATTTCTTTTACATATTACATCACAGCCTAGATCTTGGCATGTTTTCTGTGTAAAATGAAGATGGATTTCTCCTTTGATTTACTTGTCCCCATACCCCAATGCCCCAAAAAGGGGTCAATGCTCAGTATGTCTTTTGATGAGCTTGTTGGAGAACAGTCACTGGTAAAAAATTATAGATATGCCTTGAAGTACAGATAATTCATTGGCATCCACATCTATGTGTGTTCATGGCAATTTGGATTGGCTTTTAACAGGACCTTGAGAATGAGTTTGGCATGTTAACAAGAAGGTTAAACAGTAGATGCACTTCTGTGCACTAAATGTTTCATTATTTTTACATGTTTGCTTAATTTCACACTGCAAATCCATTCTGATTCCTTTGGCTATAAACAGAAATAGAAAAACAAAAGAGTTCTGTCTATGCAAAGATGCTGAACTCATGAGGAAGTGGGTTGGATACACTGGTGTCCCATTACAGTGGTTTCTACTTTGTACCCCTCTCAGACAGGATCTGTATGTTAACTACATAGTGCTATCAGTAATATTTTTGTTTCCTCCAATACTATTCTGTCTCCCAGGAATGCTGACCAGAAACCAGCTTTGTAAAAGACGTCATGATTCAATAGATAGGTTGTAAAACAAGGACTGTAAGAGATGCACTGATTTATACATTTGTTTTGTGTTACTAGGTTTTGAAGTCTTTTGAAATATACAATTCCTAGCCATGTTACCTGTCAAAGACGGGTAATAGAATACATTTAAACACTTTTGTTATCTCCTGCCCCACATGTACCTTCTGGACCTTTCCTCTCTTGACTGTCACTCCTTCTGTTGTAGTGTCTTCCATAATGCCTGCTTCTCAGATTTTCTTCCACTTTGAGACCACTTGCTCACCTCCTTTTATATCCTGCCACCCTTGACGGCGACTCTCAGCATGCCTCCTACACCTTTACTCCTCCTCTTGTGTCTCATGCTCACACAAATGTGTTACATAAGCCAAACTGACCAAGTACAAAAAAAGCAAGACTGACCAATCAGATTGCTTAGAGGGACCGGACACACAGACCTTAGCATTTTATTATTTTAAAGTAGATTCTTGAATTTTGGAATTAAGCTTACTATAAATGTGTCACATACCCCAATATACTGAATTCCCCACAACAAGCAATATTTTATCTATTTTAGGTATTTTAATAAATACTACTGTATTGTAGGTCAGCACTGCTTACTTACAGCTCTAGAAGAGTGGACCTCGAGTTCATTCCTGGGGGCCCACTGTTGCTACAAGGTTTTTGAGCATTTTGAAGCTCTGAACAATGTTGACGAGAATAGACCACTCAGTATCAACAAAGATAGCCAAGCCAATTCATCCAATTTTTCAAAAATAACATTGAGTGTAGTTTTGAAAGTCACCTAAAACACCAGTCTCTACCACACTACTTGCTAATTTATTTCATGTACCTATTGGACCCTATGTGAAGAAAAAGTTTCTAACGAAATCTACCCTTAACGTGTTTCCATCTATGTTCCTGTGCTCTTGTTGAAGAACTTAATTTAAACTGGGATCCACCATATTAACTTCATTCATAACTTAAAGAACTTCTTCATATCACCTCTTAATTTCCATTTGCTTAAACTGAAAAGGTTTAACTCCATCTTTCTTCTTAGCTCAAACATGAACCCTGCCAAACTGCTCTTCATTGGATTTTTTCTAGCGCTAAAACAGTACGGTGTATCTTTTCTGCAATATGGAGACCAAAGTACTCCAGATTAAGCCCCCTTATATAGCTTAAGCGTAATTTTCCTTGAGGTATATTGTACACATTCTAGTATATAACCTAAAAAAAAAGTGCATTAACCTTCTTTTTTATGATCAATGGCATCTGTGCACTGCCTGGATACAGACAATGACAGGTTTTATAGGTGTTTCTCATAAGGTGAATTTTCAAGTTTCAAACTTCCAATTGTGTATTCAAATCTAATGTTCTTTCCTCTATGCAAAACAACTTATATTTACTTGCATTAAATATCATCTTCCACAAATTAACCAACACTTGTATCCTGTCCAAATATCTGTAATAATCCTACAGATTCTACATTATCTGCCTCTCCACCTAGCTTGGTATCATCTGCAAACTTAGCAAGCTTATTTTTTTGTATTTTTATGCAGATTATTTATATATTGTCACACACGTGCGCATGGGAGGCAGCTAAAGGGCTTGAGTGACGGCAGTTCTGAGAGATGCCGGGAGGTGGCAGAGTGCACTGACTCTTTTTCTTTCTTGCCTGCAGACCATTCCCGGGAGATTCCACCTGACTCTCGTGACATCATTTCCGGGACCGAGCCAATGGAAGGAGTCCTTACTGGCTCCGGCTCCTCTGACGTCACGTCCGGGTCCGAACCAATGGAGAACGAACACATCCCTGATCCTTATGACCTCACTTCCTGTCTCCCCCTTTAAAACCCTGCCCTTTGTCCTTATTCCTCAGTCTTGTTTTGGACTCGATTGTTTGCACACCAGTGCTATTTATTTCCAGAAAATGACTTTTGCAGCCAGGATACCAGAATATACGGGTGGCTGCCCCAACCCTTTATGTGTGTATGTCTCGTGTTTACGACAATATATATATATTATTAAAAGAGCAGCATATACATTTCTGATCTGATAGGGCACCACTATTATTATCACCTAATTCTGACAATGTTCCTCTTGCTACAACTGTTTTTGCCCAGTGTTGACGACAATTTTACCTCCATCAGCAAACTGCATCCTGAAATCCCACTTTTTTTTAGTTTAATGACTAACCTGTCAAGTGGTATCTTATCAAAAGCTTTCTAAATAGAAAACAGTTAAATAATATCTTTAATGTATAAAATAATATTTAATAATATCTGTAATAAACAGCATCTTAATATTACCTATCTATGATAAACCGAGTCCTCAGACAATTTGAAAGTAGCAATTATTATTAAAGCTATTTATAGCTTACCACTGTTTTTAGCACTCCAGTGAATAAGAACGCGGTGGTGGGGCAATGCCACATCGGCGTTTAGTGCCAAGTACCAATTGACTCGAAGGCCTGCAAGTCAGTGGGCTTCTCCACATTTGAACCGTAACTACGCCTAGGCGCGTGCTCAAAGCCGCTATTTTATCTTTATATCACAAATTATGTGATTTGTTCAGGCATTTCTTTTAGTATGGAATTAGTTTTATACTCTGGTTTATGTTTTCTTTTATTCTTTTCAATGCTTTTAATATCCTCTATTTATCTGTTTATTGTTTTATGCAGAAAATGTATGTACCTTAAGCGCCTTGAGCATGGGAAAGGCGCTGTAAATAAAATGTATTATTATTAGTATTATATAAGTGAGGACAGTTTACTTCCGATTTGCACTGTATATATTTGTATGTTTGGTTCCCTGCCTTGTGCCCTGTGTTGGCTGGGATTGGCTCCAGCAGACCCCCGTGACCCTGTGTTCGGATTCAGCGGGTTAGAAAATGGATGGATGGATGGATGGATATTTGTATGTTTATTATTTCTGTCGTACATAAATGCATTCAAAACGTCCACAGTCAGATATTTTAATGTATGACTTATTACTATGTTTCTCCAGGCTGTCTCCAGTCTCAGGAAATGGTTTTCTGGAACAAACAGATTAATTACGCATGGAAAAAAATTGATTATTCCCACAACTCTGTTCTGTTTTCAGAAAATGCATGAATTGATGGAAAAGTTAATTAGTCATATATTCCAGACATTGCTCTTTTTTCGGCATGTGTAAACCGTTAAAAAGGTGCAGGTCTCAGTAGGAGTAACCTCTCTGTCCAGCTTGGTGCCACCGCCCTTCTCTTCTTTTCTCTTGACATGCACAGCATAATTGTACTACCTGTCATAGCTAATTGTGAGGAATGATGCTGGAATGTGGTGATGTCAGCTGTAGTTGACAGGCTGGAACAGTTTGGTGGCCAATTTTAGGAATAAAGTGCCAAAACTGCAAAAACAAACAATTCTGTATTCATACTAAACTAAGTAGTCCTGACATATAGCAGTAGTGTGTATGCATTGATGTAGTGAAACAAAAAGATATTGTTAAATGCTCTAGTATGGGATCGAAGTGCACATACGATTGTCTCACACAATTAGTATCACACCAGAATCTAACACAAGTGAAGTCTTGCCAGATGAAGCTCAGACATGTCCTTTAGAATCCAGACTCACCTGCCTCTGCATAATATCTTGTGTTAATTTAGAATTTGGATTTCAATGAGAAAAGCTGTAAAGACTGGAGAAATATTGAGGAATAGGAAGTGAAAAAGTGCTGTATGCTAGTGTCGTGTTTTAGGTCCTATGTGTGTGAGTGACATTCAGGGTCATGAAAATAACAGAATTATTATTTAATAAATATCTCTTATAGCGTTATGCATAGATGTGATGTGAGTCCACAGCACCCAAAGTTATGATCAACTGCATTATTAACATGACTAAAAATGATTCAAAGGTGACATATATTACTGGTGCCAGCTAGTATTAGTGGTCAAAAACAGCTTCTGGTTTGAATTATTGAAAAATAATTTTATCCATTCATGCACATATCCGTTTATAATCCACTTTAGGGTTGTAAAGGACCATGCCTATCCCTGCAAAAGTGTTCAGAAGGCACAAACAGATATTTAAAAAAAACTATAAATAACATAAAAAATCACAATGCCAGCACCCTTAATTTGGTTGAAGCCACAGATGGCCCAAGCATCAGCATGTCATATATTCTAAGGAAATGGGCAGCATATCTTCAGTTTATATCACGTTTGCAAAACAAAACATATTACATGGGGAGAATCAAAACCATACTGTGCAATTTTGTAACACCATATTACGTGTAATCCTTTGCAAAAGTGTCAATTGCATTCTGACATTCTGTGATTGCCTGGTTGTGACATTTCCAGTGGCAAGCAGGAGGTGAGTATGAAGAATCCCTAGGTCAATGACAGGAGTTAGATTGAGTAGCCAAAGTACTGCTGAAGGTTGTAACAATAGCGCTATATAGCGCCCGACCTGGCACAGACTCACACAGAGGCACGTATAAAAACAACACAAAAGTTTATTTTTCTTCAACTGGATTGGCACGTCTTCCCTGTGAACCCCCCCCAGCACTAAGCACAACCTTAATACGCCCTTATGGCACCACCACTCCTCCCTTGAAGCTTTGTCCTCTCCTCCTGACTCTGGCCACTGAGTGGTGGTGGCTGGCTCCTTTTATAGCCCATCCGGAAGTGTTCCAGGTGCTAGTCCACCTGGTTCCAATTGCACTTCTGGGGTTGAAGATTTGTCCAGCTAGGTTGTGGAATCCATGCAGCACCCCCTGGCGGCCAACCCAGATCACCAACAGGGCTGTGGAGAACTCTGTCTCCAATGGAGCCCTGCGGGAGGTTGAGGCACCACCGTCGGGCAGGGAGGCTGCCACCAAGTGTCCCGGGGGAGGTATTGAGTTTCCCATGGTTGCTCCCCCGGAACATATGCAGCAGGGGCGTCCCCGTTGGGCATAGGATCCGGCCGCCCGCCACAAGGTCAAAGCTGAAGGCAACTGAGAGAGTCTGCAAGCAGCAGAATGATCCTGGAGGAGAGAGGGTCATGACAAGTTGGCCACAGGTTGACAGGTGTGTGATAGAGTATAGCCCTTGATCATCATAAGTGTGCACCATATAATCCCCTATGAATTCTTCAACGTATTTGAATGATGCGAGACCTGTCAGAAGATTGAAGCTCAACCAAAACTGTATGGCAATGTCCCTAAGCATATCAGTAAAAATCCACCTAGGAATTGCTGAAAAGAAAGAAATGGAGGGCTCTGGAATGGCCAAGTCAAAGCCTGGAGCTGAATCCCATCGAGATCCTATGGGGCAGTTAGAAACAGGTTGTGTATGCAAGACATCCCCAATACATCACACAGCTGAAAAATTCTGTATGAAGGAGGGGAAAAAACATTCTCCCAGTCTATTTATGTGAGAGACTGGAAATGCCTACTTGAGATTGTTTCTGCCAAATAGTCAATGCCAGCTATTAGAGCCAAGGGTGGACTTTCTTTTTTACATGGATGGAAATGACATTGTACACTGAACAAATCATTGCAAAGTCAAATTTTTATTGTGTTTTTTTTTTCAATTACATAACCTTTATTTAAATATACTGTTTAAATGAGGATCAAATCTTGATATGTCCATATATTTTAGAAAAGAAAAAACATTTCATGGAGTTTACTGACTTTTTCACATGACTGTACATTGAGGATATCTCAGTACTAATAAAGTAATAAAATATTTACTCTCTTGATACTCTGAGTACCCCAGATGAGTATTTATGGTATTTTACATTTGTGAATAAAGATGTCAACAAATTAGCTGTTAGTATTTGTCTTTGAAGGGTGTTTGAAAAGGAAGGCAAATTCTGAAACATGTTGACCGAAGAAGACTTGATTGGATGTTAATGATTTATCAAATTCAGTTCCTTGTTAAATTCTAGCTTCATGTTTAATTTAAAATATCTGAAAAGCCGTTTTGCATTGTTATGACCGCAAAATGCAATGAATAGGCTGAGGGCTCAAAATTGGAAGCTGTAAAACTCAAATGTATTGTTTGTTTTGTTCAGTCTTGACAAATGTGTTTCCGTTTACTTGTTTTGAACACTCTGCTGTTTTTTTGTAATTGGTGTTAACAGTGTTAGCCACCAATTCAAAATGTTGTGCCTTTACATTGAGCATGTATTTTATGACACGGGACCATTATTATTAACTTAATGAGAAGAAAACTTCATATTTATCTAAAAGCTTGTTCCTTTTTGGGATTGTGACCACTTCTTTGACATCAAGTCTTTTATAGAGCATTTTGAAGAGACATTTTTATTTCAAGGGCAATAATTGAGCTTTATAGCTGTACGTTCAAGGAAAAACACAGTCTTCAACTAGAGTATTGATTTGCTGCTGCTGTCGCCAAGTAATGAGTCAGCTTATGTTTTAGTCAATCTATTGTTCTTACTGGTCATGGACCTTTGTGTCTGCTCTTCCTGCTTTCAGTTCACTGTCATTTATGGAAAGTTAAGGTGAATTGCAGTTATCATTTCCTATAAGTTTTTTTTTCTTTTAAAGTGAAAACTAATGCCCTAACGTATGAAATATTTTAAACATAGATAATTAATATGGCAGGGATTTTCTCATAAAGAACACAAATAAATTTCTTTTAGAAACATTGAATTACTAGCAAGCAAGCGGGATAAAAATATGGAACAGGAAAATCAATATGAAGGAAACATTTCTCTGTAAAATTTCTTGAAATGCAGCACTATATACATTCACTCTTGATTTTCACACATGATAATTAATAAATACATTGAAATGAAAATAAATACTGTAGTTGGAAAATAATCTAACTAGCAACAGGCTACCATTTATCTTTTACAACCCTACAGAACTAATAATTAATCCTGTCTTTTGCTAACTATACTATTTAATTTGTATGTTTATCCTTTTTTTCCAAAATGATTACTTTAGGTGCAAATAAGGATTTTTATCACCATTATTTTTAAATGATAATGGCCATATGGGAATTCCAAGCTGGAAAAGGATGCTACAAAGAAGGTCACCTCCAGGATGGCACAAGGAGGAGTTAAGTCCTACATACAGCCTCTAGGTAATTAACAGAAAGGGAAACAGAAGGAGAGTGTGAGACATGCTGGCAGCAGGAGGGATCCTACACAATCCATTTTGTGTACAGGAGGTGCTAACTTGATATGCTGTCATGTGTGCTGAGTGATGCTGAAGTGCATTAGGCAAAAGTGCCTGGTCAAATGTAAGAGAAAGAGATAAAGAGGAATAGAGATGGCGGGCGCTCCGGTTTCCTCCCACAGTCCAAAGACATGCAGGTTAGGTGGATTGGCGATTCTAAATTGGCCCTAGTGTGTGCTTGGTGTGTGAGTGTGTTTGTGTGTGTCCTGTGGTGGGTTGGCACCCTGCCCAGGATTGGTTCCCTGCCTTGTGCCCTGTGTTGGCTGCGATTGGCTCCAGCAGACCCCCGTGACCCTGTGTTCGGATTCAGCGGGTTGGAAAATGGATGGATGGATAGGTGGAAGTATGTGAAGACCAGGAACAGTGGACAGGGTGAATGACCCTCTGGTAAAACATAAAAAGTAAAGTCAAAGGGGGAGCTCCAAAGTTGGCAACACTTCCTGGCTACCACAGAATATGCACAAGAAAATATACAGGACCACTGTGTACCACAAAACTTGCAGGCAGTTGGAGAGCTTCACTGGGGGCTATGTCCTATAAGGGCAGGGGTGCATGGACACCAGAAGTCTGTAGGGGAAGTTCTAGCCTGGTGTCTTATGTATTAAGTATTAAACAGAAGGCAACTCAAGACAAGGACTGATTCTGGACTTGGTCAGAAGTGATTACAGAATTCAGAGCTCTGATCCAGCCAGGAGATTTTATACTGTAGAGTTGGGAGGATTTCGGGCAAACACTCAGCAGGCAGGTGAGAGAAAAGCCAAGGGCTAGAAACAAGGGAGGTGAGAAATAAAATGCTTTTATAATACTACCTTGACCAAAATGAATAGATTTTTTGCTTCAAAGTGGTGAAACTATATCCCTCAGGTAAGCCGTGGATTACTTTGAAGATTAAACACTTAATCCGTGAATGCAAAAAAAAGCCTTTTAGAACGGAAAATCAGATGTTCTGGCACGGTTTTATGGAAATAAAGTCCAGAGGAATAAATCTAGAATGAAAATGGAAGAGAATTTGAACCCTAGAGTTTGATATATGACAGTTAAATCTTTGTGCAAAATAAGCAGACATAAGAACTGTTGAATCAAAACACTCTTATTTCAGAGCCAAATCACAGACAAAACTCAAAAGTCAAAAACTAGAGCTAGGATTGGAGAATCGGGAAACCAAGCGAAAAGTCTTTTAAAAGTCACTCAGAATGGGATTTATCCACAGACTCAGATAATCAGAGATGCTTGGGTCAACCTAAATACTTTCACGTTCATGGCATCAACAATGTCGAACACTCCATGGAATTCTGGAAACATTCCCATGGAGATATCAGATGCAAAACTGTGTACGGTGGTGTCTGAATCAAAAACAACTTGTCCCCGTGGCTAAACATAAATAAATCATAACATCCTCGGAAGCAGCATAAATACAAAATCTGACAATAAATTAAAAATCCCAAAGGTCCAGAATCCTACAAATAAAATACAGAATGTTGCATTTCATGCAGGATATCACATGGAACTTTATGAAAAGTACTAATCATAACAGAAATAGTTAGTAATGAGGGAAACGGTAGGAATCTGAGTAAAACATTCTAATGAAGGACATATCTCCAAGTTATATCATACCTACTACTGTCTTTTGCAGGTCAGTATTATGATAGCACAGAATGTAAATACAATAGTAAACTGTCCTTTATAGTTCTCATAAATCGTTTGGTGCAGAAATGACCCTGACAAGAACATTTGAAGAGTTTGCATGTATCAGCATCCTCTATGTGATATTATTAATACTTCAAAATGGAGAATAGAAAGAAGCCACTATGGACTTAATGAATTTGGGAATTGAACAGAAACTTCTGGAATGAAGACAGAAAGACAAAGGAAATTGGGCTGGAATAATGTGTGCTATTTTTTCTTTGGGAAACTACTTGTATTGTCCAAAATGTGTCTGTGTAGAATGTATGTGTTTGGTAAGGGTTCAAGGTTTAAATGAAAAACCTCCTGGTGATGACTGTTCCTTATACTGCTCTTGTGCTTTTAATCTAAATGAAATTATCATATTTATGATTTTAAAAAGACATAGTTAATTATTGCATTGCACTTTTGTACTTTAATAAAAGCTTTACTGTTTGGACACTAAGCAACTGTTTTTGTCTGTTCACTTGCGAATGGTTCATCTTGGTTCATGAAATGCAAGATGCTCCAAAAGCAGGTAGTGTTCAATAGCTGTGGGCACAGGGAATCACAAGTTCCCATTCTAAAATCTGTTTGGGAATTTAAGGTGGATGTCATTGACACAACAGCTTTTCATAATATTTTTCATTCAAAATGAATCAAAAGCAATATCAAAAGTAATTTAGCCTTTATGTAAATGAAGTTATGATCAACAATGCAGCAAAGAGTTTAAATTAAACAATAGGAAAAAAAGGTTATATCCATCCATCCATTATCCAACCCACTATATCCTAACTACAGGGTCACGGGGGTCTGCTGGAGCCAATCCCAGCCAACACAGGGCGCAAGGCAGGGAACAAATCCCAGGCAGGGCGCCAGCCCACCGTAGGACACACACACACACACACACACACACACACCAGGGACAATTTCGAATCGCCAATGCACCTAACCTGCATGTCTTTGGACTGTGGGAGGAAACCCATGCAGACACGGGGAGAACATGCAAACTCCATGCAGGAAGTGAACCCAGGTCTCCTTGCAGCAGCAGCATATTTAATGTACCTATTATATGTACCCAAATGACTGCAACATGTTAGAAGATATTTAAAATTTCTAATTTGTTTATTTTTTCACAAAATTAGATCCTTTCCTAATAGGTTTTATATATACAGTAATCCCTCTCTACTTCGCGGTTCACTTTTCGCGGATTCACCACTTCGCGGATTTTATATGTAAGCATATCTAAATATATAACGCGGATTTTTCGCTGCTTCGTGGGTTTCTGCGGACAATGGGTCTTTTTACTTCTGGTACTTGCTTCCTCAGTTGGTTTGCCCAGTTGATTTCATACAAGAGATGCTATTGGCGGATGGCTGAGAAGCTACCCAATCAGAGCATGCAGTTAAGTTCCTGTGTGCTGCTGATTGGCTCAGCGACGGAGTGCTGCATTAACCAGGAAGTCTCATCTCACTCATTCAGCATTAACGTGCTACTGCTTCAGGGGCCGTGTCCAAGCACCAACAGAAGATGCAAATGATTGCAGAAAAGGTAAAAGTTTTAGATATGTTGAAGGAAGGGAACAGCTACACCATTACAGCATCAATGAGTCCACGATTCTTTTTATTTAAAAAGGAGGAAAAGCATATAAGATCTACGGCCGCAGTGTCCTTAATCAGGGCACAAAACGAGTTGCAAGTGGACATGATAAGGCAGTAGTCTGGATGGAATCTGCTTTAGGAATCTTTGCAACAAGGTCGACGACGTCATGACCGCCTACAAGCTGCTCTTTGACCGGAAAAAGAAGCAGCGGCAGCAACTGCCGATCACAATGTTTTTGCAGCCTCGCAAAAAAGAGCCAGTTCCTACTACTACTACTACTACTACTACGGATACACCTTCGGAAACCGTGGAGGAGGTGCCCCAGGAAATGGCACCGCTGTCTTAAAATACAGTCATCGGCTGCGCAGTAAAAGTCATCATCACCTTCATCATCATCATTTTTACTGCACAGCATATTCATCACCATCATCACGTCATATATAGCTACGTGTACTTCGCTATACAGTAAGTGTAAACTTATCTACCGATTTCATATTGCTTAGCAGTTGTCCCTGTTATTAATAGTGTAAAGGGTGGGTTGTAAACAATACAGGGAGGGTTTAAAAATGTCCAAATACATGTTAAATAATTAAATAAATATGGTGTCCCTACTTTGCGGAAATTCAGTTATCGCGGTCGGCCTTGGAACCTATCTCTCGCGATAAGTGAGGGATTACTGTATATACATATACAGTATACACATACATATATAGTGCCGCGTGAGTCACTGTCTTGCACCTGAGAGAAAATGAGTCTAAAGGCTTTGAGAAAACCAACTTTATTCCAATCAAGTCAGGAACAGTGAAGGAATTTATTCAAATGAGGTATTTACTCATTTTGATGCTGACTTTGATTCTGTGCAAACCTAAACCACAACCTGTTATCTACAGAGAAAGACTGTATCTTTGAAAGGTGCATTGAGTCTCATATTTTATGTTAATTTTCTTACCTTCTTGTTCTGATTAACCAGGATTGAGACCCCAACAACCTTCCAACTGCGTTGTGCACCGACCGACAGGCAGGGACTGGTTGTCTGCTGCTGGTGCAACTGCAAGCTCATGGTCTCCCCGCACAGCGCCTCTGTCGCTTATTGGTTGATGTGGGGAACTTTTAAAACTGCTGCTAACCTGGCCATGTGTTCACTTGCCTTTTACACACTTGTGGATGAAGTCTGTCTACTCTTTTAATCTGAGAAGGGAGCGACTACAGGATGACGACAGCGTCACTGCATAGAGTGTTGAAGAGACAGCTCCTGTCTGAATAAGTTTGAAATGACAATAAAAGTGGTCTTTTTTTAGAAATCTGGACTCACCTTCTTTTCTCTTGTGCATGTATATGACTATATATATGAAACTAATTACTCCAGTACAAAACTAAAGCAATATGTCTAGAGGATAATGCACTTAGATCAATTATTCTAATTGTAAGACTGATTTGAAAGGAAAACTGAAATGCCCAGTGGTCAGCATCAATTGAACTTTAAAACCACTCATTTAAATTGAATACATTAATTCAGTATTTCCCCAAATCCCCACCACAACACTGCATGGCTTCCTTTTAACCTTTTCCTTTCTTTGTTATGAGGAATTCAATAAAGGGGATGGAATGAGCAATATGAATCAGTACCTTATATGAGCTAAACTATTATCAACCAATGAAAGAGATTCTATTCTGATTTTAGCATCAGATTACTTCTACTCATTATTTAAAGGCAAAAAAACCAATTTAATTTTGTTAAATTATCTTCCAACAAATATTCTTAGGTTAGTCTATTATTTTTATTCAGAGCTTTGTTAACATAAATCCTACAGTTTTTAAACAACAGGAAGCATAGAGAATGACATTGTCAAAATTATTTGTAAAATTATTGGTCTGCAGTAGTCCTGTTTCACTGAGCTGCATCATTAAGCAGGTTAGAAAGAAAGCCAGCTCAGTTCTGTCAGACAGAAGCCATCCTCAGCTTAAATAGTTTTAACTGTTGCCATCAAGTTGCAGATGTACAGTAGGTCCCCATTACCTAAAAACAATTTATATTAAGAACATTTATTCCCACTAATATAAGCATTTTGAATTCTAGTGAATATAGGGGCTCCATGTTTTTACAGTTTACGTCTACTGTTAGAATTAAATATCCTTACACATAGAAATCCTAGTTTTATGTTCTTTTTATAAAAATGGATACGGTTTCTTGTCTCTGTGGAAAAATATTATATGTTTCTTCCTGTAAACAAATTTCTCTCTCTCTATGGAATGTAAAATCCTTTGTCAATCTGTGTCTTCATGTATACGATGCACTATGGGTTTGTTGTTACACAAGAAATGTTGGCACTGCTGTTATAACAGATTCCTGCACAGGCCAAAACACAAACTCCTGTTTCTGGGAAATCATTGGCTTCTACTTTTAAATTGTTTTTTCTAAAACAAGAGGATCCTGTACGTTGAATAAAAGAATGATACAAATAATACACACCTGCATTTTAAAGCACACATTTTAAAATTATAAATATAATTATAAATTATAAATATAATTATAAAATATAATTATAAATATAATGTAAGTTTAAAAGAAATAAATATACGAAACATAAAACCAGGCAACTGGTGCCATGAGAACAAGTTGACATAGTGTTTGACACAAATAAAACTGCAGAGTACCAACCTCTGTAACAGTGTGAGAGCCTATGCTCTTGTTCACAATTTTATTTTGTATAAGTAAAAACTGCAAAAGGAATACTGCAGAAAAAGTGGTATGATGTGTGACTCAACTTTATAGAAAAGGTTCATACATTGTGGAATATCAAAAATTCTTTTCTTTAAGTAGATAGGTAATACTTTATTTGTCTCCAAAGGAAAATTCAAACTTTATGAAAGATTAAGAAAAATATTAATATTAGAACAAACATCAAATCTACAAACAAACTCGAGAACTTCTTTCTTGGATAGTAAGAGAACTGCTGTTGTCGGATAACAGACTTGTAAGGTGGGAGTAAGATGTGGTCAGATCTGCCCATTTGTGCCAAAGATTTACATTTAAATACATTAACATTTGGATAGAGCAGATCCAGCTGTTAAGTCCAAAAAAGTTACATACAGATAGAAATATGTTACAACTAAAGTTCCTAAGGTTGAAATCACTGGAATTGAAGTACCTGTTTATGTTATACATTCTAAATTCTAGATTAAGATTAGGACTAGGTGCAGCCGATGCACCTACAGTGTTTTACAAAATCAGGTTTTAGCCATAATCACGGAGGTGTGCGCAACAGGCTTTCAACTACCATGAGATACTTTACAGAAACCAGTTTCAGCATTTTTGGTGATCAGTGGTGAAAACTGTATTTGATACAAGGTGTAGGGGGCGAGTGAGAAGGCAGAGTGAGTCCCAAAATAGCTAGCACAACAACTGGGAAAACCCTGTTTAATATCAAACAAAATTTTTGAAACAATTGAACAAACAGGCACATGATGACGTTAACAAACAATGCGCAATGGCCTTTGTCGCCTACTAGTGACATTTCCTGGTTATTGCAGGTCTGGAATTGTTCCTGACATTTGGGCTCTCAGATCCAAATGAGACATCATCTTATATATCAGCCGAATTGGAATGGGCAGGACTCCTTTGGCTCTGTTGCCATCAAGGGGAGATTTTTCTGTGCTGTGAGGGAAAAAAGGAGACAAGATCCTTAGTGAGCCCCGTGTTGTCCCAGGGTGGTAACACATGCCATAGATGAGCCTGGAAGGTGACCGTCTGGTGCGCAGGCATGACAAAGGATACTATAAATGAAATAAAAAAAAAAGTTGAGCAGTAAAATGGTATAATAAAATGCGCAAGAAAACTCAACCAAAGTGTTAAAAAACATTGTCCTCTAATGGATTAAAGAGTAAGTTGCTTGCTTTTCACCCAGATGCCATGGGAAAGTATTGCTTTAAGTTCACACAAACCCAGCATACTCTATTCGATCATGCCTCATTCTTATATTTTCTTAAGGGTGACACATTTCTGCAGTCCCCTGGGCTTATGAGGATATAAAATTTTGCAGTGTTCTGAGGTGTCTTGCTGGTGTAATTTTTTGTGTGCCAGTTATATTTATATTTCCTTGCCAGTATACAATGGGCATGTCAGTATAAACAAAGGCAGATACTGCTGTAGTAACTGATTTCTTCTAAAATTTCATTTTTTGCAGTTAATTGGCTTCTACTTTTAAACTGTTGATTTTCAAATGAGAGAATCCTGTACGTTTAATAACCAAACAATACAAATAAATGACGTTAACACTTCAGATTTAAAGCATAGGTTTTAATAACATGAGTGAAATGTCATGCATGTGTGTCTGTGGACCACTCTCTGGACATCACAGGTATGTAATACTACTTGTGGTCAAGTGGAGGTGCTGGTGCTAACGTTTTCCTCTATTGTTCCCAGAGAAGATGCCTAGTTATGGCAACTGACTCCGCCCCTTCAGGTTCCCAAGCTATAAATCTGACTGGAGAAGATGTTCAGTGTTGCAAAGAACCCGAGACAGGACAGAGTCCTTTTTGCTATTACATAGTCTGATGGCAGTCTTCTTTAGAAACCTTCGGTTGGTGCACATAGCAGCCCTTATTTTTGTTTGTT